>NC_043713.1:53183819-53198692 GCF_006229205.1 Suricata suricatta
AACATTGGGGTACATGTGCCCCTATGCATCAGCACTTTTGTATCCCTTGGGTAAATCCCTAGCAGTGCTATTGCTGGGTCATAAGGGAGTTCTATGGATAGTTTCTTGAGGAACCTCCACACTGTTTTCCAGAGCGGCTGCACCAGTTTACATTCCCACCAACAGTGTAGGAGGGTGCCCGTCTCTCCACACCCTCGCCAGCATCTATATATAGTCTCTTGCTTTGTTCATTTTAGCCACTCTGACTGGCGTGAGGTGGTATCTCGGTATGGTTTTGATTTGTGTTTCCCTGATGATGAGTGATGTTGAGCATCATTTCATGTGCCTGTAGGCCATCTGGATGTCCTCTTTGGAGAAGTGTCTGTTTTCTGCCCATTTCTTCACTGGGTTATTTGTTTTTTGGGTGTGGTGTTTGGTGAGTTCCTTGTAGATTGTGGATACTAGCCCTTTATCTGATATGTCATTTGCAACTATCTTTTCCCATTCTGTCGTTGCCTATTGGTTTTCTTGATTGTTTCCTTTGTAGTGCAGAAGCTTTTTATCTTGATGAGGTCCCACGAGTTCATTTTTGCTTTCATTTCCCTTGCCTTTGGGGATGTGTCAATAGGAAATTATTTCTCTTTGCATCCTATCTACCAACAATGACCACAACAGTGTCAATACATAGTAATTCCTCAAAAACTACTGTATAAACTTAGAGATATTTTCAGAGATTACTTTCTCTAAAATAAAGCAAAAGTTGCCTCAGGCAAAGGATTTTTAAAAAGAAAATATATTTATTCTAGATTTTAGCATATGCTTTAAAATTCCAAAGCTAACCACAATTTAAGACCCAAAGTATTCTTCTCACCAGGCCAACATTTCACTGTATTTTGGATGAGCTGGTCCCTCCTCCATAGTTGGCCTGAACTAGTTCATACTTTCCACTCTAAACACATAATGATCCACAGTTTTCTCTTATGAGATAGTCTCCTTATTATCTCCAGTATCATAAGCTACCCATTCTTAGAGGACTACCTCAAGAGTGTTTGAAAGGCACATCTCTCTTTCTCAACTTATTACTTACAATGGTGGCCCAATATGTGATGTAATTTATCATTTTCTAATTATTGCATTTAGACTTGCTTTTTTATTCTAAATAAGCTCAGGTGATCCTTCAGAAATGACTTACACTCTGTACTTATTAGGGAAACCCTGTCCTATAACACATCACCCCACCCCTAAAATAAGCTAGACATGGAGGTCTTCCAAAATAGTTTCCAATAAATTAGGTACTAAGTGAGTGTGTATTTCTTCAAAAAGAAAAAAAATCACTTTGAGAAATACTGAATAAAACATTTTTTTGCCCTGACCGTTGTTACTGTTCTGCTTGAACAGGTCTACTAAATTAAAAGAAAATAGAGGAAAAACTTAGTGTTCATAAATATCTGAATTCTAATTCTATGCTTCCTGAACTTGCTCATTTTCTAGTTGGTAAAGTCTGCTTGTAGGGAGTAAATACATTTTATAGAATGGAATTTTCTGTTGCATAACCTGATAAACTTTGATTGCAATAGAAAGGCCTCATAGAGGCCTAAGATATGATTTATAATAAATAGAAAGATTTCCACAGGGACTGAGAATTCTTGGATATTTTTTCATGAACCTAATATAGACTTCACTGATAGCACATTTTTTTTATAAAATCACCATTTCTTTCTCTTTTCCATTATAGCCAGATATGATCTTTAAGAAAAATAGAACCTCACAAAACTAAGTTCATGCTGATTTTGTCTGGTTTTCATATGTTTTATCTTAATGAAGACATTTCCCCAAATAGGAGCAAAAATAATATAAGCAATATACAAATTTGCTATTTTTAGTGTGGGTATTTCTTAAGGAAGCCTTCTAGTTTCCTAATGTATATTACTGTGGCTCCTTAACTTGATGTGCACAATGAACTTGATGTCTGAGAGAATTAAAAGGAAAATCTAGGTAATTACCTCAGCTCTGCCTCATACTTTGCTGTATAACCTTGAGCAGATCATTTGACATCTCTGTGTCTCGTCTTTTTATGGCAAGAAATAATGGTCTCTACTACATTATTTACAGAAATATTGTAAGAATACAGTATTAGGATATAAGGAGATAACATATGAACATTCTTAAAAAATTTAAAACTAATGAATGCAAATGAATGCAAATTATTATTACCCAGACATTCCAACATGCTAACTTTATGCAATTTTTGTAAGTATAAAAGAAATGACTTTTGATGGATGTTTCTTAAAGATGAGTATTTCAAAGTTAACCGATGTGTTGAGGGCTGGTTCACATTTTAAAAGGGCCGTGAGGAGGTCAAAAGTGACGAGTCAATTAGAGATAATTTGGTCTCCTCCTACCAGACTTCTCCAGCACCAACAAAGTCAAGTCTAAATATTACTCCCTGAAGGAACAGTTCCTCATTAATCATCATCAGTGAATATTTATGAGGCCTACCTATGACAGTGATGCCACAACTGGCATCCTCAGGGTGGTTTGTTAATCTGTAATTCATTTTGCATAGACAGGTGGTTATTTCTGATGATGTCTTTATTAAAAAAAAAAAAAAAGAGGGGTGCCTGGATGGCTCAGTCAATTAAGCTCAGACTTTGGCTCAGGTCATGATCTCAGGATTCCTGAATTCAAGCCCCACATAGGGCTCTCCACTAACAGCTTAGAGCCTGGAGCCTGCTTCAGATTCTGTGTCTCCCTGTTTCTCTGCCCCTTCCCTGCTCATACACCTTTCCCCCTCAAAAATAAATAACCATCAAAAACATAATGAAATTAAAAATTACGAAGAATTACAATAAAAATAAAAACACAGGTATGTGAACTTGGATTGTTAAGTTTATATTTTTGTGACCATCAAATGCTTTTTTCACAGTCAGTCGTCAAGGTTCCCGAAAGCAGAGGTGTTCCTGTTGACTATTGGCCAGTGGGAGACCAAAAACTGATGAAGGGAGTTAATTATATGCAAAAATTTATGTATGTGTCTGGGTGCTTTTTAAGGCAAAGGACTTATGGCTAACGTCAGGTTTCTTAGGGAACCTGTGATAGTACTTGTGTGATAACACATCCTCATTCTGCAGAAGGGTGTTTTGGGGACCCCAATGTGTGTGATATCAGAGAACGCATCCCACAAAAGATGTTTTGAATGTCAAGTTAATATGAGAAGCTCTGTTCACAGACTTCTCTCAGAAGAGACTCCGTTTTTATTGCTTTTGAATTCTTCATTATTTTTCTTATAACTTTAAATAATTTATCATTTTTTAAAGTCCATATTCTGTTGTTTAGAAAATCTATAAAATAATTAGCTAGGCTGCTGGAAGGGAGGTGAGTAGGGGGATGGTTTAAATGGGTGATGGGCATTAAGGAGGGCACTTTTTTTTTATTATAGTTTACTGTCACATTGGTTTCCATATAACACCCAGTTCTCATCCCACTGTCTTACGTAGTGTGTTATAGCATACAACCTTCACTACAAATTCCCAGGGGACATTCTATTTGCCTCCTAACCCCAGATCAGGACAATTAAGATTCTTATTACTAGTCCTAGAAAGTTAGCAAATTTTTAACTCAATGTATAGCTCTTTTATGGCATATTTCTAGGTGATTAAGGAAAGAAGATTCTCATTTTGTCTAGACCATTTTTTATTCTAAATTATGCAGTTATATTTATTGGTCTTCAAAATTCAAAATGTAAAAATCAATAAAGATTTAATAAGAGTTATCAAAAAAGAATGTCAGGGTTATCAGTTTTGAAATATAAATATGAAGTACCATCTTCAAAACTTGGGAGATAGAGAAAGATAGGAAGAATAGGTTAGATTTTTCATTATTGTGATATTATTATGGGATTTAAGAGGGCTATATTCTATAGTTGATGTAACAAGAAGCTGACCTACCAATATATTATTCATAATTACATACATGGCAAAAAAACAACTATATATATAAATTATTTAGAAAAGAGAGACAGGAAGGTAAAAGTTATTTAAGCTAATTCCCAGGAACCATAGGACATTGAAAGATAATATCTAAATAAGATAAAATAAGAAATAGTGCATGTTCTCTTAATACAAAATTAAACATCCCAATAGATATGCAAAAACTGATGCTCACAGATGTACAAAGTGTTTGCTCTGAGGACCAAGGCTGAGGAAGGCAAAGAATTATTGTATCTTTAATTATAATCTTGTATTCATTTGATATTGCTGCTGTGTTAAATTATCACATACTTAGTGGCTGAAAACAGCATGTATTTATGAGTTCACAGTTCTGCATGTCAGAAGACCAGGCATGCTGAGACTGGATTTCTGGCTCAGGATTCAGTAGACAGAAATCAAGGCTTTCATGAGGCCTGTGGCTCTCCTCTGGGGCTTAGAATCCTCTTTCAAGCTCACTGTTGGCAGAATTCATTTTCTTTTGGTTGTGGAATTAAGGTTCTTCTTGCTTGTCATCTGGGAGCTACTCTTAGCTTCCAGAGGCTGTTCACATTGCTTATCACATGGCTCCACTCAAGCCAGCACATTGAATCTTCACGTGCTTTGAGTCTTTCTGACTTCTTCTGCCACTGGCCAGAGAAAATGCTCTGCTTTTTTTTATTGTTACTGGAACACTTAATGTGAAATTTGCCTTAACAAATTTTAAGTGTATGTTATTGTTCACTATGTGTAATGTTGTACAGCGGCTCTCTAGAGCTTATTCGTTTTACTTGCCTGAAACTTCATGTATTGATTTAAACTTATTCCCCTCTCCCCCACCACCAGATCCTGGCAACGACCATTCCACTCTTTAATACTATGGGTTTGACTATTTTAGATACCTCATGTAATTAGAATCATGCAGTATTTGTTTTTCTATAACCAATTTATTTTACTGAACATAATGTCCTCCAGGTTCAACCATGTGGTTGCATACTGAAGAATTTCCTTCACTTTAAAGGCTGAATAGGATTCCTTTGTATGATATACCACCTTTTCTTTATCCATTCATCTGTCAATGGACATTTAGTTTGCTTCCACATCTTCACTCTTAGGAATAGTGCTGCAATAAATACAAGGGTACCAATATCTCTTCTGGATCCTGATTTCAATTATTTTGGATAAATACCCAGAAGAAGGATTGCTGGATGGTATAACTGTTCCATCTTTTTAATTTTTTTAAGAAACTCCATACTGTTTTCCACTGAAGATGAACAGTTTTGCATTCCCACCAACAGGGTGCATACATTCCAGTTCCCCCACAATTCTGTCAACCCTTATCTTTCTTTTTTCTTTAATAACATAATTTCTCTGATAGTTGGTGATTTGAGAATTTCATACATACCTATTGGCCATCTGTTTGTTTTCTTTGGTGAAATGTCTACTTATACCCTTTGCTTAATTTTTAATTGGGTAATTCTTTGTTTTGCTATTAACTTCAAGAAATTCCTTATAGATTTTAGATTTTACCCCCTTTTTAGTTGAATGGTTTGCAAACACTGCCTCCCATTCTATAGGGTGCCTTGTTTGTGTTGACGGCTTTCTGTGCTGTGCAGAAACCTCTCGGTTTTATACTGTCCCAATTGTTTATTTTTGCCTTTGTTGCTTATGCCTTGGGTGTCATATCTATGAAGTCTTTGCCAAAATTCCAATGGTATTTTTATAAAAAGAGAAAAAAATTATGTAATTCATATGTAACCGCAAAAGACCATGACTAGACAAATCAATCTTGACACATAACAAAACCAGAGGCATCACATATCCTGATTTCCAAATAGATTACAAACTATAGTAATAAAAACAGTATGGTATGGGCATAAAGACAGACATATAGAACACTGAAACAGAAAAGAGATCCCAGAAATAATCCCCACTTATATGACCAACCGATGTTCAACAAGGATGCCAAAAATGCATAGTGGGAAAGGATAGTCTCCTCAACAAATCATGCTGGGAGAGCCAGGCATCCACGTGCACATGCACATGAAGTTGGACCCTTCCCCTACACCACACATAAAAATCACCTCAAAATAGGGACACCTTGGTGGCTCAGTTGGTTAAGCATCTGACTCTTGATTTCAGCTTAAGTCATGGTCCCAGAGTCGTAGGATCAAGCGCAGAGCCTATTTAATATTCTCTCTCTTACTCTCTGTCTCCCACTGCCCCACTCCCCTGATCACTCTCACTGTCTAAAAAAAAAAAAATTAACTTGAAATAAATTGAAAACCTAAATTTTAGACCCTAAACTGTATAAATTCCAGAAGAAAACATATAGAAAAAGTCAGGACAGGACACTAGTCTTGGCAGTAAAAGCTTTCTGCTTTTAAAGATATTATTTGATTACATTAAACCTACCAGGATAATTTCTCTTCTACTATATAAGACAATACAATTCATGGGAATAACACCAAGGACAGAGACCACAGGGGTCTAAATTCTGCCTACCACAAATTTTTCTGGTATTATTTGATTTATTATCAAATCAAATTTGTTGTATTACCTGTGTCAGCACAGAACCCTATGCAGAGCTCAATATCACAAATCAGAGATCACTACCTGAGCTGAGATCAAAAGTCCAGCACTTAACCAATTGAGCCATTGAGACACCCCTTGTTACTTTAGTAACAGAAATTAGGGTGCCCGGGTGGCTCAATCAGTTAAGCATCCAGCTTTGGCTCAGGTCATGATCTCATAGCTGGTGGCTTCAAGCCCTTCATTGGGCTCAGTGTTAACAGCTCAGAGCCTGGAACCTGCTTCAGATTCTTTCTCTCTGTCTCTCTATCTCTCTGCCCCTCTCCTGCTTGCATTCTATGTCTCTGTCTCTGTTTCTCTCTCTCTCTCTGAAATAAACACTAAACACTTTTTAAAAATACAATAACATATATTAATTACCAAAAAGAAAATGAGTAAGAAACAGAGCCAAAGAATGAATGTTTCAAAAAGACTGCAAGGAGGGGCACCTGGGTGGCTCAGTCAGTTGAGCATCCAACTTTGGCTTAGGTCAGGATCTCACAGTTTGTGGGTTCAAGCCTCATGTTGGGCTCTGTGCTGACAACTCAGACTCTGGAGCCTGCTTCTAATTCTGTGTGTCCCTCTCTCTCTCTGCCCCTTCCCTGCTCATGATCTGTCTCAAAAATAAATAAATGTTAAAAAAATTTTTTTAAAAAGACTGCAAGGAGAGGAATTTACCCAGGAGCCATCTAAATTTCACAAGTTAGATGACTTAACTCTGGAGCATTAGCTGTCTTGGTGTTTCTGAGATTATTTGTTTAATTTAACTGAATAAAAATCCCCTTTTCTTGGCACAAGTCAAAATATCAAGCTAATAGGTGAGATGGTTGGAAGGTAGGTAAGTTCTTTATTAATCAAATATATACATGCAAAATTTTTAAATGCTGAATTAAATAGATTAAGTGATAGTAAGATGGAGAATAAAGAAATAAGATATTCCGGTCAGAAGATGCAATAAAGAAGGTAAGAGTTTCTAGGGGAGCAATCCATGAAGATAAGACATAGTTAGAATGCGATTGTGGACCTGGATAAGAGTAATGTGATTAAAATGTTACCATAATCATGAAATGAAGTTGGAGGTATATTTCATTGGAATTGAGTAATTCAAGAATGGGCTGTTGGTTCAAACACTGAAATTAAGAAAGAACTCATTGTAGGAAGAAGGACTTAGATAGAAGGGTATCCTGGAAAAGAAAGAGTATCAAGAGAAAGGGATGTGCATGTGAAAAAGATGAGGAGACTGGAGACTGGTAAGTACTTTTGTTCACATTCTATCAATGGTATAAGGTAAATAATCGAGATACTTAGCAATTTTCAAGTGAAAAAAGTGTCCAAGACTCTAAATTCACTAAAATTGCACATTTATTAAGTGACACATTTAGGGATACACAAAAACTTGCAATTGCAAATCTCATAGAAAATTGGTACCAAATGTATTTTAAAAGCTCTTTTATCTTGGATGAGAACATAGATAAGAGGGATAAAAGCTAAGAATCCTTTCTGGAAACATGAGAAAAACAAACAATTCTAAGAATAATGCAGCTCATACTATACATGTCTTTTGTCTTCTAATTGAAAGCTGCCTCAATTCATGCTTCTCTAAAGAGGAGCAATGTCACCATGCCTGAAATAACTTTGGGTACTGAGACCACTTCCATTAATCTACTTACGAAATGCCTGTTCATTAATTAGGCTGGACAGCATGAAAGCAAAAACAATGACACCCTCCTTTCAGAGTGTCAGCCAGAATCTAATTAGAAATTAGTGGCTGAAAGGACTCAAATAGTTCCATTTACACTGATACTCACCTAAAGGTACTCAGTTATGATGATAAATCATTTCACGTGTGGGGCTGCTTGGTTAGGAGAACACAGTGTGGGGGGCAGGGGGAAGTGGGTAGAGGAGGCAGATCACGCATCAAGATCCGGGACAACTTCCAGACCGCCTTCAGACTCTCTGAAGAGGGTTTGTAGGAAAGTAGAATAACAGAATAATCACTTCATCTTTCTTCTGTCTCTCAGTTCTTGCTCCCATCCTCCTTTACACACACACACACACACACACACACACACACAGTACCACCACTACACATGCAGGATCCCGAAGCTGTTTACAAAACAACATGCAAATAACAATATGTTGCTTACACTCTTATTTAGGTGTTCTTTACAAATTCTTTACTGACAAAACAACCAATTTCAATCTCTTTTTCTTTCTTCTTCCTACCTTAAAAGAAATGTACCCAAAACAACTTTCAATGAAGCTTTCAAAACATTCATTCTTTGAAAATCCCAGAAAGAAAAAGTCTACTCTGAGGCAAAAGATAATTGTTGAGGAATTGTAGAGACCCAGTGAGTCCATTCATGTTCAAGAGTAATATTTTGAGGGGCGCCAAGGTGGCTTAGTCAGTTAAGCATCTGACACTTGATTTCTGCTCAGGTCATGATCTCCTGGCTGATAAGATTGAGCCTTACATGGGGCTCCTGTGGAGCCTGCTTGGGATTCTTTCTCTCCCTCTTTCTCTGCCCCTCCACTACTTGTACACACACACTCTCTCTCTCTCTCAAAATAAGTAAATAAACATTTAGAAAATATATTTCTCTCAACTCTATATGGGTTCACAGTTGCCTCATAATATTGTTTCCAAAAGCTTTTCATCTTGAATCACAAGGCAACACATTAGCTCCTAACCTGTATCTCATTAGAGAATCTCTGTGAACTCAACCAGGTAGTATGTCTTAAGCAAGAAAATGAATTATTCAAAAACAACTTACTGATGTATAAAGAAATGTGGCATACAAGATATCTAACCTTGCTCAAGGTAAATTTTTATTGAGTGAATGATGTAATGACTACATGGGAAGTTTTATTATTGTCATAAACCATAGATTTAACTACTCAAAGAACATTCAGTGATCCTTTTCTATGAATAGTCTGGATCAAGTTTCCCCTTTGCTTAGAAATGTGGAATGTGTCTCTTGCAAGTAGCAGTTATAGAAGGAGAGAAAGGCACATTACAAAAGGAAAGAGATTAATACTATCCAAAAATGTACAGGAAAATATGTCCATAGAAATTGCCCAGGACAGAATAAGATGAATTGGAGAAAAATTGTGAAGTAAAATAAACTCAAAACATAATGCCCTATTTAAAAAATCAATACTAGGAAAAACTTGAATTCCTCTATATTGTACTGAATTTGAAAAAAAAGGAATACTGAGATGGACAATCTATGAAGTTCTGCCTTCTTCATTCTTCCTGCTCAAATTCTGAAGCAAGCATCAACTCAGTATTTACTACTGATAATGACATTACTAATAGGTATTCTTTGCTTGCCACCTATGCCTTGATTAAGGGGATTATATTTGGAGGCTCTTTAAAGTTTTTAAATCCATCCTCTTTGTCCATAAAGAACTTGAATCCTAGAGAGAGTCATGACCAGGTCCACGGTACATAGTCAAGAGGAGCCTGGTCTCCCCTGTGTTCTCTTTACCCTGAAATTATTAGATCAGATCCTACCCTTGTTCTCTGAACTTGCTCCAATGCAGCCCCTATCCTTCTGTGATGTAACTGTTGATCTACCAATCAGTCTTTGTCACAAAGTTTGAGTTCGTCAATAGTAGGGAATGTCTTTAGATCTTCATTTCCAACCTACATGCCTGGCATGGAGAGGGCATGTAATTGTCATACTCATTCATATTCATCCCACGTGGCATTTAAGCGTACAACTTCGAATTTACAATATTTAGGAACTCAGGCCTATCTGTATTCCGATTCATTTTTATTCTTCCTGAATGGGGTCCTTTACATCTCTTTAGTCCTATCTCTCATATGATCATCTCATGCATGTTCTATACCAGCTACAATAATCTTCTTGAATTAATCCTTCTCAAGTTTGTTTTCACATTTCCTTCCTTTGCTCACTAAAGCTCCTAAAATGCACTCACCATATCCTCTTTTTATTTCCCTTGGGCATAGAGCTAGCCTACTTTTCCTAGCCTTTCTTGCAATTACATAACTACATGACTGAGTTCTGGCCAATGAGTGGAAGGTGGAAGTGATACATATCTCTTCCAGGCCTGGCCCCCTAACAGTATCCAGCATACTTCAAGAAGAATGGAGAGGATTCTAGATAATACATAGAATAGAACAATGCTGTGAAAGGAACCTGAGTCTCGAAGTTATTGGTCCTGAAGGAGACTAGACTAGAGGAATTATTCAGCCAGGAACACTGTGTAGAACAAATGTGTAAATGAGAAATCACTTTTATTGTCTTAACCCACTGAAATTTTGGAGTTTCTTATGATAGCAGTTAAACTACATGACTATGTGACATAAACTACATAAACAGTTCATGTCATTCCTTCATCCTGGCATGTCTATTCATCCCTTTTCTACTTGATAAGATTTACTCCAAGGTCTTCTACAATGAGATATTCCTGACAATCTCTTCTCTCCACTTCCTAGTTTGCAAACCTCTTTTATCCTCATTCTATATATGCTCCCGTCTCCATTTGAAGCTATTTGCAGAGCCTTGCACAAAGCAAAATATCTAACTCATTATAAGTATTCAGAAGATGTTTGAATCCATCAATTAAAGCATGAATTCCTCCCATAATTTCTTCCTCCAATGCTCTTGCATTGGATTTATGAACACTCCTTAGTTTATTTTTTCCATTATTTTACTCCATACTGACTGCTCATATACTTTTACACTGAGGATGCTCTTCCTCTTCTTACTTGCCTAGCTGCCACACACTTCCTCATAGGTTGTGAGGGAAATGACACTCTCTAGTCTTACAGATGGACATAATTATAATTGCAGGATATTTACATTTGCCCTAAAATTTGCTAAGAAAACTTTTTTTCCAAATCAACTGAAACGTGGACCCATGTTTTCACTCATTAAATATGGCAAGTTACCCAGTATCAGTAATTCCTGAGGAGGCTTTCTTTTCCCTTTGGTTATAAAAGTGTTCCAGAGTCCTAAACAATCCCCAAATTTGAGTAGTCCTTTGTGCTTTCTGATTTGACCATTAAGTTGGTCACTACACAATCTTACTGGGGGCAATATAAGACATGGCTTCATCCCCCTTGACCTCATAACAATAAATTTAGGTCAGTGATACTAAGCCTGGTTTCTGACTGGGAATTAGGAAAAGAAAGTATTTCACCTGGTTTCTGTTTTTTTTTTTCCATAAAAATTAACCAACAAGAAAATAAGAAACAGTTCATTTTACTAACTGGTTTTTCCACCACACACACAAAATTTATAAAATAATGATTGAAACAGCAGGCATACTAAATCTGTTACTTAGAAAAATTAGTTTACTCTAAATTTTATGATTTATTCAAAACAGGGGAAATAAAGGGATAATTGAAAAGGTGGGAAGGGGTTATAGTAATTTAAAAATTTGCTGGAAGCAAATTTAAACTATTTAACCATCCTAAGTTAAAGTGAACTAACTTTAGTCAAAAACAAGTAAAAAATAATTGTAAAACAGTAATCTAAAGTGTCTGGTATCATATCGTAGATACTTGGAAAGCTCCAAATGAAATAAAGCAATACTTGTTCTGTCTATATACCCTCCTCCCCAAGGCAGAGTAAACATGAATTAATAAACAAGCAAACAAAAAGCAACACTGAGAATTGATTTTTGTGTAAAATTCCCCATCTTCTGGTGCCCTGTTTGATCTATTGGAGTGTATTCTAAGTGCTGGGATGTGCAGATAAAATAATAGGTAATCCCGGCTCACAATAAATTCCGAGGCAAGCTTTAAAGATAAAAGATGTACACAGATACCTATATAACAATGTAGAAAGTGATACAATTACAAAAGAAAGAAATCACAAGTAAATTATAAAAATTATGTGGAAAAGATTCATGATCCCTGGATGAAAGGAATGAAATATCACAATGCATCTTTTGCCACTGCTGCCTGAAGAATATGTTGTTTTGCATTTAATGTGAGCTCATGAGACTCGTATTGCCTTATATCATTCACTGCTGGAATTAGAATTTGTGACAGACATTATATATCCAGAATGAACACCTGGCATGTGAATAAAAACTAAGTTTCCAAATTTAGTAATAAACACTAATTACTTTTTGATATTTTATTTAATTTTTATTTAAATTCCAATTAACATGCAGTGTAATGTTACTTTCAGATGTAGAATTTTGTGATTCATCACTTACGTACAACACCCAATGCTCACCACAAGTGCTACTTTAATATCCAACATCTGTTTAACCCATCCCTTCACCAACCTCCCTTCCAGAAACCATCAAGTTTGTTCTCTGTAGTTAAGAGTGTGTTTCTTGGCTTCTTTCTTTCTCTCTCTCTCTCTCTCTCTCTCTCTCTCTCTCTCTCTCTCACCTCTATGTTCATTTGTTTTGTTTCTTTAATTCACCTCATGAGTGAGATCATGTTATTGGTTTTTCTCTGACTTATTTCTTAGCATAATACACTCTAACTCCATCTACATCACTGCAAATGGCAAAAATCTCATTCTTTTCTATGGCTGAGTAATATTCAAACATACATATCTTTAATCTATTCATCAGTCAATGGATATTTGGGCTTTTTCTATAATTTGGCTATTGTGGATAATGCTGCTATAAACATCAAGGTGCATGTACCCCTTCAAATCAGTATTTATTTTTATCCTTTGGGTAAATACCTAAAAGGGCAATTGCTGGATTGTGGAGTAGTTCTATTTTTAACTTTTTGAGGAATCTCCATACTGTTTTCTGCAGTGACTACACCAGTGTGCATTTTAATGAATGGTGTAAGAGGGTTCCTTTTCTCTGCATTCTCAGCAACACGTGTTGTTTCCTGTGTTAATTTTCACCAATCAGACAGGTGTGAGGTGATGTCTCATTGTAGTCTTGATTTGTATTTCCCTGGTGATGAGTGATATTGAGCATTTTTTCATGTGTCTGTGGGCCATCCGGAGGTCTTCTTTGGAGAGGTGTCTATTCATGTCTTCTGCCCATTTTTTAACTGGATTCTTTGCTTGTTGCGTGTTGATTTATTAAGTTCTTTATACATTTTGGATACAAATCCTTCATCAGATATGTCATTTGCAAATATCTTCTCCCATTCAATAGGTTGCCTTTTAGTGTTGTTGATTGTAGTCTTCACTATGTAGAAGCTTTTTATTTTGATGAGTCCCAATAGGTTATTTTTGCTTTTGTTTCCCTTGTCTCAGAGACATATCTAGTAAGAAGTTGCTACGGCCAATGTCAAAGAGGTTACTGCCTGTGTTCTCTTCAAGAATTCTGATGGTTTCCTGTCTCAGAGGTAGGTCTTTAATCCATTTTTAGCTTCTTTTTGTGTATGGTGTAAGAAAGTGGTCCAAATCCTTTTATGCTGGTATTTTAAAAAGTACATCCAACATGATTAAAAGTAAAATTATATTTGTTCTTACATGCTAGCTTGAGTAACTTTCCACTATGAAAATTCAACACCTGTAACCCATTTGCACAGTTTATTCTTGAACTATCAAAGAACCACATTTGTCCTAAAATTAAAACAATACAGAAGTATTTAAAATAAGAGTAATATTTTACTAGAATAGAAATTAGTGGCTGTGAGATACTAAACATGAAATGCTCACATGAAAAGAGAAGCACAGGCAGAATTAAAATATCAGCCAACTTTAAAATGTATTAATTAAAATTTTCCAACATGATGAATAGAGGAAACCAGAATGAAAGGAAAAAAATGAACAGAGCCTGAGAGGCATGTGGGACACCACTGAGCAAGCCAACATTTGCATAATGACAGTTCCAATAGGAGAGGACACAAAGGGCCAGAAGTAATATTTGAAGAGATAATGACCAAAAACTTCTCAAATTTGATGAAAAACATTAATTTACACATCCAAGAACTCAATCAACATCAATTAGTATAAACTCAAGAAGATCTATACCATTAGGAAACTGTTGAAAGACAAAGGCAGAATGTTAATAACAGCAAGAGAACTGAGTTATCATGTACAAGTGACTCTCAAATTGATTAATAGCTAATTTCACGTGGAAACCACAGAGACCAGAGGTATGCCATGAGACATTCCAGGTGCTAAGAGAAAGAGACTGTAAACTAAGAGTTCCATAAAATAAAACTATACTTAAAGCATAACAAAGAAATTAAGAATTCCCACCTATTAAAAAAAGAAAAAGAAGTCTCTTGCTTTGTTCATTTTAGCCACTCTGACTGGTGTGAGGTGGCATCTCAGTGTGGTTTTGATTTGTGTTTCCCTGATAATGAGTGATGTTGAGCATCATTTTATGTGTCTGTAGGCCATCTGGATGTCCTCTACAGATTTTGGAGAGGGTGTGGAGAGATGGGCA
>NC_043713.1:53198792-53200052 GCF_006229205.1 Suricata suricatta
TATGTTCACTGTAATGCCCAAGGCAGCCACCAAGAAAATAATCTTTAAAATTTTAGCAAGAGTGGGGTGCCTGGGTGGCTCAGTCGGTTAAGCGTCCAACTTCAGATTAGGTCATGATCTCATGGTTTGTGGGTTCAAGCGCCACATCAGACTCTGTGTTGAAAACTAGCTCAGAGCCTGGAAGCTGTCTTCGGATTCTGACCCTTCCTCTCTCTCTGACCTTCCCCTGCTTACCGTGTCTCTCTCTCTCTCTCTCTCTCTCTCTCTCTCTCTCAAAAATAAATAAAACATTAAAATATTTAAAAGAAATTTAGCGAGAAACAAAGGAATTAAAATGGAAAAATGTAAAATTATCTCTTCTAAACAAAGCATTGTAAAGAAAGAGGTGGACAAAAATAAGACATAAAAAAACAAAGAGCAAATGGCAGACAAAAATACTATCTTATCAAAAACTATTAAAGGTAAATGAGTTGAACACTCCCCCAAAATGGAAAAGATTGTCAGACTGATTTTTTTTAATGTTTTATTTATTTTTGAGAGAGAGAGAGAGAGAACATGAGCAGGGGAGGGTCAGAGAGAGAGGGAGATACAGAATCTGAGTCAGGCTCCAGGCTCTGAGCTGTCAGCACAGAGCCTGATGTGGGGCTTGAACCCACAAACTGCAAGATCATGACCTGAGCTGAAGTCGGATGCTCAACCAACTGAGCCACCCAGGTGCCCCTGAATTTTTTAAAAATATAGGGTACCTACAAGAGATACACTCTAGATGCAAGGTCATAAACATGTTGAAAGTCAAGGGAAGATGTTTACAATATAAACAATAAGCAAACGAGAACTTCAGCAGAAATACTAAAATTAGACAAAACAATAGACTTTAAATTATTAGCTGTCACAAAAGACATTTAAAAATGAAAAAAGGGTCAATCTGCCAAGAATGACGATTATAAACATATAGACACTTAACAAGAGAGCCCCAAAATACAAGTAAAAAAATAACAGAATTGAGGAAGAAATAGACAATTAAAAAAAAATAGAGATTTCAGTATTCTGCTATCAATACTAGATAAAACAACTAGTTATCAGATCACTATGCAGAAGAAACACTTGAACATTATAGGGGTGCCTAGGAGGCTCAGTTGGTTAAGCGTCTCGCGTTCACTGGGGTTATAATCACACAGTTCATGAGTTCGAGCTCAACATCAAGCTCTCTGCTGTCAGTACAGATCCTGCATCAGATCCTCTGTCTCCTTCTCTTTGCCT
>NC_043713.1:53200152-53211515 GCF_006229205.1 Suricata suricatta
TTGAATATTATAAACTGACTGGATCTGTTACACATCTATAGAAAACTTAACAACAGTAGAATTAACATTCTTCTCAAGTGCACATGAAACATTCACCAGGAAAGAGTTCTTATACCTCAACAATAAAAAGACAAATCACTCCATTTTAAAAATGCTAAAATATAGAACAAAAGCAGACACTCAGATCAATGGAACACAATAAAGAACCCAGAAATGGACCCACAAACATATGGCCAACTAATCTTTGACAAAGCAGGAAAGCATATCCAATGAAAAAAAGACAGTCTCTTCAGCAGGTGGTCCTGGGAAAACTGGACAGCGACATGCAGAAAAATGAGCCTGGAGCACTTTCTTACACCATCCACAAAAGTAAACTGAAAATGGATGAAAGGCCTAAATGTAAGACAGGAAGCCATCAAAATCCTTAAGGAGAAAGCAGGCAAGAACCTCTTTGACCTTGGCTGCAGCAACTTCTTACTCAATACGTGTCCAGAGGCAAGGGAAACAAAAGCAAAAATGAACTATTAGGACCTCATCAAAATAAAAATCTTCTGCCCAGTGAAGGAAGCAATTAGCAAAACTAAAAGGCAACCGATGGAATGGGAGAAGATATTTGCAAACAACATATCAGATAAAGTGTTAGTATCCAAAATCTATAAAAACTTATCAAACTCAACACCCAGAAAGCAAATAGTCCAGTGAAGAAATGAGCAAAAGGCATGAATAGACACTTCTCCATAGAAGACATCCAGATGGCCATTTGACACATGAAAAAATGCTCAACATCACTCATCATCAGGGAAATACAAATCAAAACCACAATGAGGTACCACCTCATACCTGTCAGAATAACTAACATTAATAACTCAGGCAACAACCGATGTTGGTGAGGGTACAGAGAAAGAGATCTCTTTTGCACTGCTGGCGGGAATGCAAACTGGTGCAGCCACTCTGGAAAACAGTTTGGAGGCTCCTCAAAAAATTAAAAATACAACTACCCTATGACCCAGCAATTGCACTACTAGGTATTTATCCAAGGGATATAGGTGTGCTCTTTCAAAGGGACACATGCACCCCAAAATTTATAGCAGCACTATTGACAATAGCCAAAGTATGGAAGGAGCCCAAGTGTCCATCGATGGATGAATGGATAAAGAAGATGTGGTCCATATATACAGTGGAGTATTATTTGGCAATCAAAAAGAATGAAATTTTGCCATTTGCAACTATGTGGATGGAACTAGAGGGTATTATGCTAAATGAAATTAGTCATTCAAAGGAAGACAAATATATGACTTCACTCATATGAGGACTTTAAGACACAGAACAGATAAACATAAGGGAAGGAAAGCAAATATAATATAAAAACAGGCAGGGGGACAAAACATAAGAGACTCTTAAACATGGAGAACAAACAGAGGGTTACTGGAGTGGTTGTGGGAGGGAGGATGGGCTAAATGGGTAAAGGGCATTAAGGAATCTACTACTAAAATCATTGCTGTACTATATGCTAAATAATTTGGATGTAAATTAAAAAAATTAAATAAATAAAAATAGCTAAAGGATCTGAATAGACTTTTTTCCCAAGGATGATATATAAATAGCCAATAAGTATATAAAGTGATGCTCAACATTATCAGCCAACAAAGAAATGCAAATTAAAATCACAATCAGATACCACTTCATACCCACTAGGGTGGCTATAATTTTAAAAAAAGTGTGTGATGATGTAGATAAATTAACACTATTATATATTGGTGACAGGAACATAAACTGGTACAATAGTCATAGAAAATAGAGGTTCCTGGGTAGCTCAGTTGGTTAAGCATCTAACTTCAGCTCAGGTCATGATCTCACAGCTTATGGGTTTGAGCCCTGCATTGGGCTCTGTGCTGACAGCTTGGAGCTTGGAGACTGTTTGAGAGTCTGTGTCTTCCTCTTTCTCTGTACCTCCCCCATTCACACACTCTCTCTCTCTCTCAAAAAAAAAAACACTAAAAAATATTAAAAAATAACAGCTATGGAAAATAGTTCAGTAGTCCCTTAAAAAGTTAAGCATAATTATATATGATGCAACAATTCCACACCTATTTACCCAAATGAAGCATATATCCATATAACAACTTGTATATGAATTTTTATAATAGCATTATTCATAAAAATAAAGGGGAAACGCAGCACCTGGGTGGCTCAGTCAGTTGGGCATCCGACTGTGGCTCAGGTTATGATCTCATGGTTCGTGGGTTTGAGCCCCAGGTTGGGCTCTGTGCCAACAGCCTGTTTCAGATTCTGTGTCTCCCTCTCTCTCTGCCCCTCCCCTGCTCATGCTTCGTCTCTCTCTGTCTCAAAAATAAATACACATTAAAAAAAATTTTAAATAAAGGGGAACAACTCAATTGTCCATCAATTGATGAACGGCTGGACCAAATGTGGTATATCCATACAGTGGAATATCATCCAGCCATAAAAAGAAATGAAACACTGATCGCTACAACACGAGTGAACCTCAGAAATATTACATTGAGACTCAATAGGTCACATACTGTAAGACCATTTATATGAAATATCTAGAACAAGAAGACCCATAACTGCCCCATATTCCCCATATGTTTATGCTGCCCCATAACTTGTGTGGCTGCTTCTTCTGGAGTTACACTCTTCTGGGCCCTATTGACATCTTTCAACAGCTTAATTAAGTCAACTATGGCACCTTTGCTTCCTTCTAAACTTTGTACTGTAATTTTATTGGTCCTAGAAACATAGTTATAAGGCTGGCTTCTTGCTATCCCTGGGAAAAATCCTTAGAACTTGTTAATACAACTTTGTCCCCCCTTCCATTCATGCTCTGACCACTCAGGACTTTATATACTTCCTCTTACAAGGAGCAGAAGAGGAAAACTCACACCTTTTCACACCTTACATTTCTCATTGACTCCTCAGGGGTCTTCCCATCCCCAACTAGGGCAGTTCTTTTCCTTGATCCGATTGACTCCTCATCTTAGCCATTTGGTCCTTTAGAATCCTTTAGATTCTCATTGCCAGTTCCCTGCCCACTGCTTGGCTTTCAACAAAACAGTCTCTCTCAAAGGAATTTTAATGCCTTTTCTAAAATGTAACATTACTATTCTTTCCATTAGAAATTAATTTTGAATAACCATTTATTGACTAGGTAATGTATTCACATTGTTCTAAATTCAGTGGTCACATTGGGAAGTGAAGGTCTTTTCCCCATTCCTATTCTCAGCTACCTGGTTTCACCATTCAGAGACATCCAAATGAATAAGCATAACGCAAAGTTGGTATCCAGTTCCTTTTGAACATCGATACCACCAGTTTCACCTATATTTGAAAACTCTGCCCTCTTACCTACATGTCTGGCCTTGCTTTTATCTGGGTTTTTCATCACATATTTTGTTCATTGGATAGAACAATTTAAGTAAACAATGTTTATTTGAAAAGAGCAGAGTACTTCAGTCATAAAAGACAATTGTAAAATATATGAGAGTTCAGGTGTCAGAGAAAAGTTTTCGTAATAAAAGTGACTCATTCAGGTGAAGTTGAAATAAAGTAGACAAACTGCAAAATCATTTCCAACTGTGTATGGAGACTAGTCTTGTCCTGCTCCCTACCTCAGCTCATCATTTCACGGCCCCTCCTAGTCACCACCTTGAATGTAAGAGCTTTGGTAGAGACGCAAAGCCAAAAACACTGAGCATCTCTTTCTTGACTTGTCATTTACTTGCTATTTAAGGCTGTACCTAAGTTTCCATAGTTGTCAAATAAACGGACCTTTTGTCATGGTCCCAATTAGGCCAGTATGAGTATATTTGCTCTTTAGCAGCCACATAAGTTATGGGCCAGCATCCAACAGAGAGTTTTGAGTCAAAAGACCTAAGTTCAAATTAATCTCTTCACATATTAGTAATATGACTCTGGACAAGTTATTATACTTCTTGAAACAGTTTACTTATACAAGAATGATAATGTGAGGGCTAAAGGAGACAGTGCACGTGAAAGGCCATGCACACACTACACCCAGCACGTGGTAGTTTCCTCTATATGCAGCAACACCAGAAAAAGCTAAGGCTATGAAATGCAAAGGCAAAAGCCAGGGTTGAAATCCCAGTGCTGCCACCTATTAGCTGGACAACCTCAAAACGATTATTCACGCTCTTTATTGCAATTTCCTCATCAGAAGAATGGGAAAGATAACAAAATCACTGACAACTTTAAGTTGATCAGAGGGTAATTACCATGTACTATTTTAAATAAAGTCAATGGAGGGGTTAGACAGAATATTGGTTCAAAACTGTTTTCAGCTACAAAATATGATGCACACATGAAATTTTACTGAAAGATTCCATTTTTTAATTTAAATAATTTATTACCAAGTTGGTTTTCATATAACACCCAGTGCTCTTCCCCACAAGTGCCCTCCTCCACAATAATCACCCCTTCCCCTTCCCCCCTCCCCCCTCAGCCCTCAGTTTGTGCTCAGCATTCAAAAGTCTCTCTTGATTTGCCTCACTCCCTCTCCCCAACTCTTTTCCTCCCCTTTCTTCTTCCCATGGTCCCCTATTAGGTCTCTCCTGCTAGACCTATCAGTGACAACATATGGTATCTGTCCTTCTCTGCCTGACTTATTTCACTTAGCATGACACCCTCGAGGTCCATCCACTTCCCTACAAATGGCCAGATTTCATTCTTTCTCATTGCCATGCAGTATTCCATTGTGTATATAAACCACATCTTCTTGATCCATTCATCAGGTGATGGACATTTAGGCTCTTTCCATGATTTGGCTATTGTTGACAGTGCTGCTATGAACACTGGGGTACATGTGCCCCTATTCTTAAACCAGGTAGAAGTAGTGTTATTCTAGTTGAGTTAGGACTAGAGAAACAACTATTTTCCCACTAGAACTCTGAGGCACAGCTGGAAAATCACCATCAAATTAGGAAAGTCCTAAAGAACTGAATGATTTTCTAGGATTAGTTTTCTGTCCAAATATCATACATTTAAATATAATATTTAAAAAATGCTTTTCAGAAAATAGAAAGATTTCAAGCAACATTTACTGTTTTTATTTGTTTACTATGTTTTACCCTTCTGAGTGGAAAATTCTTTTTTTTTTTTTGCCAAACATATCTTTAATTACTGTCAAATTTCATCTGTGAGTTTATCTATTGACCTCAGATAAGAAGTCCTTCATGGGTAGGATATTTCATGCACTGTCAGAAGCGGAGTTAGCAAGTACTTCTGGAAATCAGGTGTCTGGATGTCCACTATGTAGGGAGAAGATCTCACTATAGCAGATGCTGTTCTTGCCCTTGACATTCATGGACAGAAGTCCCAAAGGTACTCTACTCTTTAATTTGTTTTGCAACCAAAGCGATCAAGGGCTTTCATTATTAATAAAGTCATTAGTCACAGCACAGATGCATCCTGGAGAGATGAATTTTAAACTGTAGGCCCTGTGTCTACATATGAGAAACACACTTCCTAGACCCATCTTCTGAACATTTCCTTATAGGTATCCTAACAAAAAATATTTCCTCCTTGGTATAAAAACAAGAAATTAGAAAGAAATATGCAATATTATAATTGTATTATAAATAAGATAAATGAGCAAGTGCAGATAACTTTTTCCTAGGTTATAATGTCCCAGAGCTTTTCTCCTATTTTAGATTGTTTAACTACAATTTTAGAAAATAATTTCTGTGAGATATTGGTACAGCACACACAAAAAAATCAGAACTTACCTGAGGAATAGATAGATTTTATGACTCAATTTTGGACCACAGAGACACTCTAAAGGGTAACCAGAACTGTGAAGTCATTAACCTCCCAAAACCACCCTGAAAAGGTAAAAACAGTATGTTTCCTATCCAAATGGAAGTTTGAGGAAGACTCATTGCCCTCACTTTCCACCAAATTGCCCCTGGCTTCCTAAATAGCTGTTCCAGAGCTGCCACTGCTAACTTGTTAACCCCCAGATATTACCTCTTATTTTCTAACATCATGTTCCCTGTTAAGGATTTGTAATGTACTGATTATAACGGTAACAGAGAAAGGTAAAGTTTTACCTTTGGTGAAAGAATTTTGAAATCCCGTTGGAAAATCCAGGGGCAAAACAGAGAGGGATCCAGTCTGATTGACTCGGAACTCTGATCTGTATCCTAAAATAGCACCTTTTCCCAACAGATGAGATACAGAATTCCAAGAATTCTCCCTTACTCTTTTTCCCCCCATACTCTTTTTCTACCTAAATTGCACAAAATAATCTCTTGGAATTTTTCTATACTTCATATAATCCTTTTGGAAGATTCTTAACTATTATTCTCTACAACCCCAAGAGGATCCACTTAATCAAGAAAAACAAATGGTTACGTTTTACCAATGATGAACTGAACATAGAAAATACCACTCCTCTATAATCACACAAAATAATAGCACCTAACATTTATGAGTGCTTCCTATAGGCTAGGAGGTGTGCTCAGCAGTGAGGATATTATGATAAAGGCAGATTTCCCAAGGAAAAGATGTTGTAAGGAAGATGGGAAGGCAAGATATTCCAGTGAGAACATCAAGTGCATAGCCATAGATGCTTTAGTTCCCATTTCAGAGGGGAGAGCTACAAGCCTATGTCTGGAGTACAACAGGCTATAGAGAATGCGACATTAGATGAAGATGGACTATATACATTTATGCTTACATATACATAAAATATATTTGAGAGGATCACAAGAAACTTAACAGACAACATAGTGCTTGTCTGGAGTGGACAGGAGTCTTTATATAAATGAAAATTTTACTTAATAACTTTCAGCTTAGAAAACTAATAATAAAAAGTACTCCATGAGGGGTGCCTGAGTGGCTCAGTCGGCTATGCGCTGACTTCAGCTCAGGATGGTGAGTTCGAGCCCTGCACTGGGTTCTATGCTGAAAGTTCAGAGCCTGGAGCCTGCTTCAGATTTTGTGTCTCCCTCTCTCTCTGCTCCTCCCCCACTCATGCTCACTTGCGCTCGCTCTCTCTCTCTCTCTCAAAAATATAATAAACATAAAAATACTTTTGAAAAGTACTCAATGAGATGTTCCATTAATATTATGACTGTAATACAAAAAAGATTTTAGGAAAGAGAAAGGGTCATACACTAAACAAAAGGGGAACAGGTCAAAAGGAAAGTAGTAATTCTATGGGCAACAGGAAATGGGGTAACCAAAAATATGTTCAATAATTGCAGACTCACACTTAATGTCCAGCCAGGTTTAGTGCTCATTAATTTGTAGAAAATGTGCTCCATAATTGGCTGGCAACCATGATATGACACTGGCAAGCAAAGGTTAGGAAGTGTACTCCCTGAGTATAGATCAAAGACAGGGGGCATGGGAGTTGTGGGGGCCAGAAAAAGAAGGGATGAACTAATTCACCAGGATTTTTATTACTTATGGGAGTGAAGTCAGGAGAGGAGTGATTAATTGAGCAAACAATAACTATAAAATGTAAAGATGCCAAAGTATATAAATAGTGGGAATAAAGGAGGGAACAAGAAAAAAGTAAAGTTTTGTTGACCAAGAAACACAAGTTTAGTATTTCAGAGGAGAATATGGGAATGGCCATGGGAGATGGTTGCTGAAGCACCACAAAGGTAAACCTTAGCAGAATTGGGTGAGTCAAGAAACTCCATCCACATTGGTCATAGAGGCTTGGACAGATGAATTGCCTAGAATGATGTTAAGATCTAGGGTCTCTGGCTCATGACCATAAAGAAGTATTCTTGACCTTGAGGTGGAATAAATTCATCTGTGGCTGGGTTAACCCCAAGAAGGTACATACGGTTTAGTGGAGGCAGTGAAGAAGAACATAAATCTTCCTAAAGGAATACAGATGCATGAGTAACTACTGTGGAGGTCTCAGGGAAAACACTCTAAAGAGGTAATATTTAAGGCAGGTCTTGAAGTTCAGGTAGGAATTCAAGTTATAGGAAAAAAAATCTTGGGAGAGCATTATAGCCTGGAGAAAGGATATAAACAGAGACTGGGGTTTCTGTTTCTGTCTCGTGCGTTACTAGCTTGACATCTGAGTTCTAAAATCAGGTTCCCTGTGATACAGAAAAGCTGCTCTTTGACTTGTCTCTTCATTTAGGCAAATTCACTCCTTTCTTTATGGGATAATACTAATGTAAATACATGGGCACGTAAGAGATTTATGTGTTTCCTGTTGCAATTATTTTTCTTTTCCACACACAGAAAACAATACTGGCCTAGCAATTCTGAGAAGTTCCTTAATGTAGATACAAATTATATAATGAGGATAATGTATGTGGAGTTCAGATTATTAGAATTCACCTGCTGTTAGATTCATTAGAATTGCTTTTTGGAATTCAATATCCAAAAGTGTCTATAACACTTGGAGGAGAAAGTTGTTCAAATGTCCTGGGGGTGAGCCTTTCAAAATGTATGACTCAGGGAACACCTGACTAACTCAATCAGATGAGTGCCTGATTCTTGATTTTGGCTCAGGTCATGATCTCACAGTTTGTGAGTTCGAGCCCCACAATGGGCTCTGTGCTGATGGTGCAGAACCTGCTTGGGATAGCTCTCTCTCTCTCTCTCTTTCTGTTACTCCCCCGGTTGTGTTCTCTCTATATATAAACTTTAAAAAAATTTACTATATATATAATTCAAGAGAAAGTGGTATACAGAGTATGAGAGCTGCTGCTGAGTAGGGAGGCTACAAGAGTTAGTAAAGTGCACCCCCAACAACTCTAGGAATCAAAGTAAATGACAGAGAAGTTGAAAATCCTACAAAAACATGAGAGAATATGAATTATCTGCTGAGATCATTTTTTAAATCCCAGTATGTCTATAATTCCTAGCCATTCCATTCCACAGCTAACGTTTTAAATAGCCTCTACATATAGATACATAATTGTCAATCACAAATAAACATTCCAGTTATGAAATTATCAGACATAGGGTTTTTTTGTGTTTGTTAATTTTTGTTTTTTCTTTTATTCTTGGCTATCTTCTTGGCCCTTAAAAATTATGTTTGTAATAAAATAAATGAGTTTTCTTTGCAACCTACACAGCACAAACTGATCCTTACTTCAGACAAGTAGATAATTAATATTCTTGTTGAAATTACTACTAATAATTCTAAGACATTTTATGCAGATTTATTTCCCATAGTTTAAGCTAAGTTCGCCTTGGCCTCATTTCCTTTGTTTCTCTGCTCCAAAACGAGGAATCTCATTCCCAGGTGACTTCCAAGTCAATGACTAATGTGGGAGAAAGAAGGAGGCTGAGGGGAGGAAGAATGAGATTCTGTTTCACCTACTTGAATCTAACCAGCAGATAAGAATGAACTCTGTAGCCAGTGAGTATAACGTAAACTGCTATCCAAAGCAACGTTTTCTGGGAATGTGGAGGAAGGAGTACCAAGTCTGAGGATTAAGAATTAGGAAAGGCTTCATGGAGGAGAGATTATTTTTAAGACAGACAGAGAGAGTGCATTTGCAGAAGAGAGAGAAAGAGAGAGAGAGAATGTTTAGCATTGAGAGAGAGAGAATGTTTAGGACTGAGGAATTGATTCATAGAGATTTTTTTTTTAAATGGCAAAGTATATTGGAGAACTAAAACTCTATTTTATGACAGACTTCACAATAATCACAAGACAGAGGCAATCCTCCATTAAAGGAATTTAAAATGTGTCATGCGTTAAAGGTAACAACAGTAAAAACAAAATATAAACCCAGCTCAACTACTGACTACATTACCATAATTCCCACATTAATAGCCTGAGAAAGGAAGCATTTCTGAGCAAAATTATAAATTGCCTCAGACTCTAGTGTTCTTTTACTAGAATTTTTACTCAAACCATTGTCATAAGATAAGTAATAGAATTAAACACAGAAAAAGTGCAGATGAAACTATCATGATTTGCCAACTGACATAATCAGAAAGGTTAAACAAAGTTATTCAGATGGAAGGAGTACCATACACATGGAAATTTCAAATGAATAATGATTAAAATGGTAAAAAGGGGTAAATATAAAAATAAGTTTCTTATGCTTAATTCCCTTAAAATAAAAATACAAACCTTTTCAAAAAATTAAAATTAAAAAAATCAAAAATATATAATTGCCTAAACAAAAAATAAACACACACACACAAAAAACAAACAAAACAAAAAAGCCCAACCACACACAAAAACAACTACTGAATTTTGGGATTCAGTGTAGACATAGAAGTAAAATGTACAATAACAAAAGACAAGAGAAAAAATTATGGAAGCATGCAGTTTGAGGTTCTTTCACTATTCATGAAGTAGTATAATATTTTTAAAGAGTATTTGATACGTTAAAACTTTATATTGCAAAATATAAGGAAACTAATAAAAAAATAAAACAGAAGTTTATGTAATTACCACTAATAAGCCTTAGTGATAATAAAATAAAATGAATAAGAAATAATCCAAAGGGGAGGAAAAGAGAAGAAAAGAAGCATAAATGGGACAAATAGAAAACAAAGAACAAAAACAAAAATAGATATAATCTCAAGAATATCAGTAACTACGTTAAGTAAATGATCTAAAAATTCCATTAAAGTGAAGGACTGTCAGATTGGATTTTTTAAAATACAAACTATATTCTCTAATAAGCACTGTACCTTAAATATTAATATGTGGATAGATTAAAGCAAAGGAGGAAATAGATCCAAGCAAAAAAACACAGATGAAGAATACCATAGAGGTTCTGTTGTTACCTGAGAAAGCAGACTTCAGAACAATAAATATTACCAGAGACATAGGAATACATCACATAAAGAAAAGGGGGAAAACTAATTTTTCATCTCTTTAAAAGTGTGTATGTATGCATCAAAATATATAAAGGAAAAACTGAGTGAAGTGAAAGAGAAATAAACAAATTCATAATTGTAGTTGGAGAATTTTTCATTCTAAGTTACTGATCAGATAAGTAGATCAAAATAATAACAATATAGGAGATGCCAACAAGCACAATGCATTATTTTTAAGTTTCCATGGAATATTATTCAATATAGTCTATAAGGTAAGTGATAAGGAAACTCTTAATAAATATAAAAAAAGCATATTGTAGTATAGAGGTGGAATTTAAGGAAAGGTATTAAGCAGGCTGTGTTTTAGCTTATGGGCAAGTAATAAATTGTATCATTTATCTTGAATGTATCATAGATAAGCTGCTATATAACGATTGCCACTTCAGATAGCTGTGAAATTAGGTGATTAACTAGTTGGTACTTAACCTTCTAATTTCTGTATAAGTCTAATTACATGAAACAGAAGTTGGTGTTTTGATTTTTTACTTTGCTTTTCTGTTTGG
>NC_043713.1:53211615-53341267 GCF_006229205.1 Suricata suricatta
GCAAGTAATAAATTGTATCATTTATCTTGAATGTATCATAGATAAGCTGCTATATAACGATTGCCACTTCAGATAGCTGTGAAATTAGGTGATTAACTAGTTGGTACTTAACCTTCTAATTTCTGTATAAGTCTAATTACATGAAACAGAAGTTGGTGTTTTGATTTTTTACTTTGCTTTTCTGTTTGGAGTGTCATTGCAACTACTGTATTGTAAATGATGGAAAATAATTGCATATGTTAAAAAAATATGAAACTTTATAAAGTAAAAAAAATTAAAAAAAATAAATTAAAAAAAAAGAAAATGCAAATCAAGAAAAAAAAATAAAATAAAATTAGATTGTCTTTTATCACCCCCCAAAAAATAAATAAATATAAAAAATTAGAAAAACAGAGAGATTAAGCTTGTCAATATTTTTTAAACAGATAAAACTGGTAACAGAAGAATCGAACTAGAAATGAGAAACAGAAAAATGTTCTCAAACATCATGTTTCTAGATAATTAATGCATCAAAGAAGAAATTAGGAGAGAAATGGAAAATATTTTGAATTAAATTAAAATAAAAACATACAAAACATTCTGTGAGTTGTGACTACACTTATGTTTAAATTTATAACCTTAAATATTATTATATATTTATATTATATATAGACATATATGTGTATATATATATACATATATAC
Source organism: Suricata suricatta (assembly GCF_006229205.1). NCBI lineage: Eukaryota > Metazoa > Chordata > Mammalia > Carnivora > Herpestidae > Suricata > Suricata suricatta. The sequence goes on from NC_043713.1 coordinate 53,212,299, forward strand.
ACAATGGAGTATTACATGGCAATGAGAAAGAATGAAATCTGGCCATTTGTAGCAAAGTGGATGGACCTCGAGGGTGTCATGGTAAGCGAAATAAGTCAGGCGGAGAAGGACAGATACCATATGGTTGCACTCAGAGGTCTAACAGGAGAACAGGAGAAACCTAATGGAGGACCAGGGGGAGGGGAAGAGGGAAAGAGAGTTGGGGAGAGAGAGGGACACAAAACCTGAGAGACTATTGAATACTAAAAACGAACCCGAGGGTTGAAGGGGGATGGGGACGGGGGAAAAGAGGTGGTGGTAATGGAGGAGGGCACTTGTGGGGAAGAGCACTGGGTGTTATATGGAAGCCAATTTGACAATAAACTATTTTTAAAAATCAAGGTCAATTAAATTTAAAAAATATAAAGAAATAAGTATTAATAAAAATAAAGTTCTCAAAAATATGATCTAATATTTCTACCTTACAAACTACAAAAAGAAAATCAATGTTAACACAAAATAAACAGAAGAAAATCATAGAGATAAAAGCAAGAAAAGAGAAGATAAAAAGCAAAGGAAAAATTAATGAAAATAAAAATGGATTCTTTGGTTAGAATTTTTAGTATAATTGATAACCTTCTAGTTAGAATGAGAAAAAGGATGAGGAGGAGGTGGGGAGAAAGGACATTAGAGACCAGTATCAGGAATGAAAGACTGAACATCACTAGAGGAAAACAAGTAAATGTGGTCAAAAATATTTACCAATAAATTTTTCAACTTAGGTGAAATATAAAATTTGTTTAGAAAACAGAAGTTACCGAAGCTCACTCAATAGGCATAGAGAATCTGAATAGTCTTAATCAATTAAAGAAAATAGTTTTGTAATTAAGTACCTTCCCCTAAAGAAAATTCTAAGCTAAGATTACTTCACTCATGAATTCTACCAAACATTTAAGAAAGTAGAAATACCAAACCTATAAACTTTTCCAAGAAATTGAGAGGAGGAACACGTCTTCACTTATTATATAAAGGCAGCATTATCTTTACATCCAAACTATCCAAAGATATTATGAGAGAAAATAAAACTACAATATCTAACATGAGCTTAGCCACAGAAAACTCAAACAAAATATTTAGCAAAAAGAATCAGTAGTACATTAAAAAAACGATAATACATCATGATCAAATAAAGCTCATCATTAGCTATGAAAGTTATTCCAATATTCAAAAATCAATATAATCCACATCTCAACAGATAAAAACAGAAAATGCATATGATCATCTCAAGAGATGCTACAAAAGCATCAGAAAAAATTGACAAGTTTAATCTAAAATTCATATAGAAATCTAAAGGATCCAGAATAGCCCACACACAGTTGAAAAACAAGGAAGTTTGATTTCAAGACTTACTCTATAGCTGCAGTACAAGACAACTGATTGATGAAGGGATAAATCAATGAAAAAGGGTAAAAAAGTCCAGAAATGTGGAATTTAATAAGCAAAACAAATGATCATGGGGCGGGGGAGAGGCAAACCAAGAAACAGATCTTTACCTTTAGAGAACAAACTAAATGTTACCAGAAGAGAGGTGGGAGTGGGGATGGGTTCAACAGGTAATGGGGATTAAGGAGTACACTTCTTGTGATGAGCACTCGGTGTTGTAGGTAAGTGTTGAATCACTAGATGGTACACCTGATATTAGTATTACACCGTATGTTAACTAACTAGAATTTAAATAAAAACTGTTTATAAAAAGCCCAGAAATAGGTCCTTACATACATAGTCAACTGATTTTCAATAAAGATACAAATATAATTCATTAGAGAGAGAAAGAGGATAATCTTTTTAATAACCAAATACTGGAAAAATTCAGTAAATGCAAAAATGAAACAAAAATGGACTTTGAACTTTACCTCCCATCGTGTGCAGTAACTAACTTGAAATGATCACGGACCCAAAAAGTAAGCTAAAACTAGTTCCAGAAGCTAGAGCATTAAAAATACAGAAAATTTTTAAATTAGTCCATACAGTAAAATGATCAGAGAGGAGCAGGCCAGAGTGAAATAAGGAGTCAGGAAAAGGTTTGATGTGACTTTGATACACAACAGAGAACGGAAGTTCATCTACGAACACATTAAGTTTGCTGTTAGACATCTAAGTGGGGATGTCTTGCAGACAGTGGCATATTCAAATTCAGTAGGGAGGTCTGGAGTGGAGAGATAAATTTAGGAATTGTCAGCATATAGATGGTATTTATAGCCATGAAACTGGGTACGATCAATCACTAAGCGAGTCTAAGGAGAGACAGAGACCATCAGGGACAGAGAGACAAAGAGAATACAAAGGCTAAACTTCTGGATATTCCCAAATTAAGACACTGGGTAGTAAAGGAATAAAGAAAGAAAGTTAAGTAGTGACCAGTAAAAACAAACAAATCTAGAGTATGAGAATATGGTATCCTGAAGGCAGGTAAAGAAACTGTACCAAGGACAGAAACAATCACCTGTATCCATGTGGCTGATAGGTGAAGGATGACAAGAATAAGCATTGTCATTGGAAGGTCACTGATGACCTCAATGAAAGTATTGGAATCTTCCAGTTTTGTTGATATCCCTTTCAGGAATTCAAACATCAACAAACAGGCATTCACCTCTTCCCCAGTGATTCTCAAACACTCTGCCAATTGGTACACTTCCAAAATCCAATTACCAGCAATCAATGGCAAATTATAAGCAAAATACATGACAGCATTTCTTGTTAATGTTAGGGTGATAACTGGTTTTCCCCATTTATAAAATTAAAATGTTCCTTTTTAAGTGAAATAATATTCTTTTCTCCTAGAAAAACAGCATGTGTGTTATCTATATAAATCCTCCACTTAAAATGTCTATTTATATCATGCTAGGGGTTCAAGCTCTGGGCGGGATTGCTTCAGTCTACAAAACCCAGCATCAGACAAAAGCAGTTTTGTTTGGTCAGGGGAGACACATGAGAGCTGAAGGTAGGAAAAGCAAAACAATCTCTGTATCGGTGACTACAATGGATTTAGAAATACAGAAGTGCTAGACTTAACTTGTCAAAGGATTTATTTTTAACAAAGATTGCTAAAAACCCTCTGATGACAGGGCTTTTTTTTTTTTACTTGCTGGAGGACCTCTCATTTCTGGACTGCTTGTTAAGATTCTGTTCACTCTATTCTATTTTATCTTTTCCCTCCCCTCAATTATCCTAAAAAATCAAGGATTTTAAAATCTTGGTAAGTAGTTCTGTAATGATAGATAATTTCCCTCTTCCTTAGGTATACATTGCTGTATTTTTCTGACTGCTTAAAATGGAAGCTTAGCTCAGCCTTCTGTCTTTGCAGATATGAAATTTTATACTTCATATTTCTAAATTCTGTATTTCAGAAGTAGTGACATGCAGCATGTTTATAATTCTGTCATTAATATTTATTATATCTTTGACCTATATATTTTTAAAATGTGTTTTATTGACTTTTAGTTATTGATTTTCATTTTAAGATCATAGTCTAAGATAATGGGCATCTTGTGATTTTAATTCTTTGGAATATAATAAGCCTTCCTTTATTACGTAATTTTTGGTCAATTTTCTATGTGTGTTTGCAAATAATGTGCATTTTGCAACTGCCAAATACTATAGCATGAAGGTCCTTTACATCAAACTTATCTTAAATACCCATCTTCATGTTGGATTTGTTTATTTTCCCCTCTAGTTTGATTACTTTTTGCTTTATGTATTTTCAGTTTTGTTGTTAGATGCATACAAAACTGTGTCTGATTTTTTTAATCCAGTCTAATAATTTTTATTCTTTAAACTCTAAAATTTTATCCTTTTCTATTTATTGTAATTATAGACAATTTTGTATTTATCCTCTTATTTTCTGCCTACATTTGTTCTACCAGTTCTGTTTTTTCTTCCCTTTTACCTTCTGTTATATTGATTAACCCTTTTTTCTCATTCAATTCTGTCCTCCACTAGTTTATATTGTACATATAATTATAACATACTGCTATAATTATGAAACATTATTTTATAGCATATTATAATAAATAATTTTATTATTTTGAAAATTTTTGTTTATCCTATCATCAGATATTGGAAGAAAAAGGGAAAAACTAGTCTGGTAGGGATATTTATTTACATGAATAATTTAGGAAAATTATAGAAATCAACTCATCCTAAGGGAAAGAACACTAGTTTATAAGAAAAAAAAAAAGACTATGAAAACAATTTGGCAGGAGTAATATACAAGGCCTCTAAGTATTCATTCAGAAATCTTTGTGAATATGGAAATTCAGTAATTTTAGAGCATGCAATTTACTTATTTAAAATGCAACTAGGTATAAACACAGAATATAAGTTCTGGGGGGTAGGAACTTCTGTCTCTTTTATTCACTGCCATACTCCTAGTTACCAGAATAATACCAGTGCATGTGCATATTTGTTGATTGAATAAATGGGCCAAATATTTTAAGAAACCTTAAATCCTCAATGACTTGGTAGATGCAGGATTGTGTTGAGTATTTTCCATCAGTCACTACAGATCTACTCTACTAATTCCAGCTTACTCTGTGCCCCAGAAGGTAGACCTTAATTGGGTCTATCAAAAGTTTTCCTCTTTTGTTTCAATTAACGCTGAACCAATGACAAGCCTCATCAGGACACCAAATGATAGGATGGCTATTTCCATGATTCCATTTCTTCTAAGTTGCCATGGGTTGGCCACACCTCTTCTGAAGGCCACCACCACAGAGGATGGCTACCACCCTCTATGGGTTCAAGTACCCACTCTCATACCTTGGTACTTTAGACCTACAAGTTTCAACCGCCCCCACTTTTGCTTGCCCTTGGGTCCCAAGCCATTGCTTGTTCTTTTCTTGTAAACTTGTCTTCATCCTTGCAAATATTTTTTTTCCATTCCCTACCCTCAATTATCTGAATGCACCATCTTCTTCCCGCTCAGACCATGACTCTTATGAAGACTAATTCATGAAGAGATTATAATAAATGTCCCTTGAGCATCTTCTGAAACAGTTTCATGAGTTGCCTGGTCATGATTCTTCAAAGACAGTATGGTAGCCTCATTCAAAAAAGGAACTGATTGGCACTGAGTCTGACATACCATGACTTAATTTACTAGAAGCTTATATTTTGTAGTTGAGAGCCATTTAGTTTTTAGACGTAGGTATGTTCTCTTCACTATAACCATCCAGTTTTAGAGCCATTCTCCACACATACACACATAGCCTCAAAAATTCTGTTATTATTTTATCACTTTGCATGAGCTATTGACAATATAACAATAAGAAAGGAACAATAAAGCTACATTGAGAGGTGAATACCTAAATACTCACACACACTAGCTTCTCTATACCTCTCAGACTTCAATCTCAGCAATATTACACATTATTACATGTCACAGACCTTCAGAGTTGCTCACAAATAGGCTAAACTATAAATATAATGGTCTTAAATGCAAAGGGCTTTGTGTACTACTTTGTGAAACAATTTGTAATCTCATGGCTGGTGCGGTCTATAAGACAACATCACAGAATAAATTAGTTAACCCCTTAATAATAATTATTGAGGCAGGTACTGTGTTTATCCCAATTTTCAGCTGAAGAAACTAAGAAACACGCAGCAGAGTAAATTACCCAAGTTCAGAGAATTAGTAAGTGCTACCACTAGGATTCAAATAAGGAGTCTCGTGGCTCAGAGTTCATGCTCTTAATTCCAAACTTTCAAGTAATTCAATGGAAGTATAGAGCAATGGCTATTCATTGTAAGCTAATAGATAGTGAAATTATTTCTCCTTCATACTCTTGACAAAGATTAAATGACTCATCATATGTCCTCTTCAGACATTATTTTCACATATGTAAAACAGAGATAATAAATGTGCCAAATCATGGGTTGCTGTAACAGATCAAATTAAATAAGACAATGAATATAGAGTACTTGGATCAGTAAATTTTAAGCAATACCATTTTTTTAAGTTTCTGGAAGAATCTGTCAAATGTAATTGTTTTCATTAGGGAATTGATTTAACTTAGTTTTTATTTCCAAATACCATATCTGAGAGAGTAAAATAAATCACCTATTTTCTTCATGTTGTAATAATAAGCTATTAATTCACACACACATAAGGGACTATTTTTAATCTCTTCAATTTTCATAGCAAAAAAATATACACTAAAATCCAAATTTCAAACAGAGCCACATGAGAAAATATCTTTCCCAGGCTCCCCTGAGGTGGAAAAGCAAGTCTTCCTCAGATTTTCCTGGTGGAAAATTTGACCACCACCCAAAGAATTCCAATGTGTTGAGTGGTATTCTCATGACAGTTCCTCCATGGCCACACTCTTCTTATATGACTAGGTGCTCAAGCAGTCCATGACATTATAGGAAATCCAACATGTTTTATTTATGACACATCTTGTTTCTCATCCAGTTTTATCTGTTAGGCAAGATTTAGGGTGAAATCCAGGTTCATACTGGAGTGGGGTGATGGCAAATATGATCAGTGTACCTGGATAAAGGCAGAGAGAATCCACGGAGTAAACAAAGTTAATGTTCTACATCACTTTCAATGTGCATTAACAGTTATTGTTGCCCAGAGTCTCCAATAGACAGATAGTATGAGTAGTGCGGGAGGTTAACCAGGGTATACAACAGTGATGGCTTTCTTTGTGGCTCAGCGCTGATCAAAGCATGTCTTATACTGGCCCTTTGCCCACTAAAGAATGCTGGTACTTTTGCTAAACACACAGCTATCTATGTTTCAATTCCTATCTCTCAAGGGAGTGTGATAATACAGAATAAATATGGTGCACATTTTTAGAATGTCAACTGTATTTGATGGCCAATTAAAATACAATTTTCCTTTTTAAAACACATAAAAATGTTATGAACTATTATTCAAAAGTCACATTAATTTGTACGAAGAAATACAAATACCCCCAATGACATCTGAGCTACTTAGTTATCTATTTTGATATTGTTAATGGCAGTTTAGTGAAAACTAAAAGTATCCTTCTACAAGGGTGAAAATAGTGCTTTGGATTAGTTATGAAATGTTAGAAGGTTTGTCAATGAAATCTTTCTCTAATACTATCTAATAATTATGTGGCTTTCTTGTGTATGCCACACTACCTTACATATAAAAGAGGCTTTCTATAGCTAACATAAATTTCCAAAAGACATGAAGCTTTTATAATTTAATATGACCATTTAGGTGAGATGGAGGAGACAACATTAAGAGCAGAGAGCTAATTCAGACATTTTGGGCATTAATTTTTAGATAGTGGTGAAGTCCAGTTTCTGTAATATAAAGGAATCAAGAATGAGAACTCTATTTTAATTTATATATTTTAGCCTCAAAGTAGTTCCCATCTATGCACAGTCTCACTAAATACTTCAGAATAAAAACCAAGTGAAACACTGGAACTAAAATAGTCTCTGAAGTTTTCTCCACTAAATGATGAATAGTATAATAATCATCCATGCAGGAATAGTTCTACTGTTCGACTTACTTATCCCCATGTGAAATGTTGACCTTAGAAATCAAGATATCAGATGGTTAGTGAGACAACAGGCATAACCTTGGAGTGGTAGCCCAGCAAATTAAGACCTATAATTTCAAATTTTTAAGCTTAATTTAACTGACAACATAAACTAACATTTTGTTCCTATTTTACATACTATTAGTTAGCCCAAGTTGTTATAAAATTTTAAGCATTTGATTTTAACTTCAACAGTATTGGTTTTGAAAGTTTTAAATTTTTTAGTGGATATAATTGAGGTTAACCTTCTCACCCTTCTTGAAGAAAAGTTCTAGTATCTTATTTTCCTGTGGTTTAAAGAGTTAAAGAATTTTTAAGCCCCTGAATCTTGAAAAGTGACACCCCTTCGTTACCATCATTAACAACATTGTAATTTCTGGATAAAAATATTTTTTAAATAGTTTCTGGGCATATGTAGCACTAGTTAATGAGACTGATCAAACACTTAATTTCCTTCTGTCACATTATTCTTCTAACTCAGAATCTGTGACCAAGGAATTACAGTAGCCTGAAATTCTCTTGTTTTTCTTTCATTGTTTTCTGTGAGACACACACATGTGTGCGCAACCCATTTCCCCCTATTATCAAGCTCTTCTTGTTCTATTCTGCTCATAATGGAATTAAAATTATATTCAAGTGATCAATCTTTAGCATGAGAGTTTTTAAGAGGAAACTAATCTCCAAATCTTAACTTTGCTATTATGCTCTAAAACGACAAGACACTGTCAGATTCAATTTATTTAATTATGCCTTCTCTACCCCACTAAAACATTAATGCCTCCAATACAAAGTAAAGGATGGATTTTTCCAAAGTTGACCTTTGGACACTAGACTGTTGGATGTCAAGACTGTTAAGTAGCTGTTCTTTCAAGGTTAAAACTTGCTGTTCGTATTCTTGTGACATTTACAAGCTGTTTTCCTTTATCTAACTTTTTAAAAAAAATACATACTCAACGTCTACAATGTGCTGTTTTTAGAGCTTTGGACTCAGAAGCAATGTAATGTTTACAATCTTAGAGAGCTATATAATTTACAAATAAATAGTTTCAGGTAGTAAGTGCTATGAAGAAAATTTAATTAAGTGACATACTAGTGAGTGATAGAGTATGAACTCATTACAAAAGGTCTTTCTGAGAAACTGACATTTGAGCTTAGATCCAAACAAGGATCCAAACATGCAAAGATCCCAGGGGACTGTGGTCTAGGCAGAAAGAAAAGAAAGAGCAGGAAGAACAAAATTACCATGGCCAAGGAATAGGGAGAAATCCAGGTGAGTAAAGAGCAAGAGTGGTAAGACACTGGAGAAGTCACCCCAGGCCCCAGAACATTTAGGACTTGGATTTCATTCTAAGTGTTAAGCTACGTCTCTAGAAAATTCTAGGCAGGAGAATGTCATGATCTGCTGTTGTTGTTGTTCTTAAAGAAATTACCCTGGCTTTTAAGAGGGGCACATGGGTGGCTCCATTGGTTAAGCATCTGACTCTTGATTTGGGCTCAGGTCATGATCTCATAGTTGTGAGATTGAGCCCTGCATCGGGCTCTGTACTGAGCATGAAGTCTGCTTAAAATTCTCTCTCTCTCCCTCTCTCTCTCTCCCCCCCCCATATCCTTCTCCCCCACTTGCACTCTCTCTAAAAATAAAATAGTATAAAATAAATTAATAAAATAAAAATAAAATAAAAAATAAAAATGTCCACATCTTGAAGACTCAAGAGGGCAAGAGTTGAAGCAGCCAACAGTCTAACATGTGGGAAAAAATTGTGGTAGACTAAAGCACCACCACAATCCAAGATCATGCTTTCCAAAGCCAATACCACATTATACCCCTTAGGGAATTTTTAGACATTTAAAAAACATGAATTTCCTGGCGTCATTTCTTAAAGTTTCTGATGCACAGCTAATGGGTTGACATCAAGAATCTGCATTTTAAAAATCTCCCCAGATGTTCCTAATGCGCATCCTTGCTTAAACACCCCTTGCCAAACTCAACCACACAGATCTGAAAATAAAGTTGAGAAAACGATCTGAAATAGCAAATACAATTTCCAAGTAAGAAAGCTGCAATGAATAGGCATTTAAACGTAATTTTTTCTCACAGTTATCTTTTACTGTACTGAAGGGAATCAGAACTTTTTTTTTTTACAGGTGAGAACACAGGTATTTAAATATTCCCTTTGATATTCCTTCTGTTCACTGACCTGCTGATCTCTCTTATCACCCACAGCCTTTCTTAAAGCTCATCAATGTATTTGCTGCTTGGCGCACACAATCCGTATAGAACAGTACCAAACGCTTTAGGTTTCTATTGGCCTCTAACCTAATGTTCAATCTCAATGCTATTGCATTTCTGACAGGTTTTCTTTGATCTTCCTTTATACAATCCTGTAGCATGTGCGTTCTAACGCTGGTCTCCCTTGGTTACTATAGCAGCTAATAACTTTTCTGCTCCTTTAATTAATTCTGAAGCACAGCAATGGGATTTGCCTAATGTGGCTGATCTGGCCAGTTGTGTTTAATATTCCTTCCTCTTCTGATAAACTCAGCAGCATAACTATGAACTTGCCTCAACCTAACCCCCTCCTTGGTGGACCAGACTGCCGGGCAAATTGAAAGGATTATGTCAGAGATTATAACCCAAATAGATAACTTCTAAATTGGCTGTTTCCTCTGAGTCTGAGTAGTAACCCTTATCAGCCCCTAGGAGCTTAAAGTGATACTACTTTTAGATGTGACAAAGGAGTATGAACCACCTGACTGCACATGTCCCCCCTTTTTTGTCCCCTTACTCTAATTCCACCAGCCTAGGCATACTTCTCTTTACTAAAATTTCAGAACTTATGCTTTTGCAACAGGCAGACTTTTTCCAGTTTTTCATATTGACAAAGTTCTTTAGATCCTTATCCAGTGGGTGGATCTACTCTGTGAACAATGGCGCTTCCCTCAGCCTAGGACTATGACAGCCTCTCCGTTGCTGACGACCACCCCTTTCACATTGGACTTGAACATCTGTGTGAGTCTAAAGGGAGATTCTAACTTCTCTGGGCACCTCATAGCAGTGACTGACTCTAAAGCTCTCCTTGAAATACTACTGAGGCTTGACATGAGCAAAGATACTTCACGTCTCTCAGTACACCAAGGAAAATGGCTGTCGTTCAGTTTAGAGTGAAGAGTTGGGTGTCTCCAGTGCCTGGCACAGTTCTAAAGCATGGAGAATGCTGCTTTCCTCAGGCGAGTCTCAACGCTGTGAAAACCTTTCTAAAAATAGGAAATAGTAAAACTTCCTCCTAAGAGAGAAGTGGTTTTCAGGTGGGGTTGTATTGCTTCCTAAAGAACATTTTGAAAAATTTGTAGGTGTGTTTTGGTTATTACAATGGTCAGAGGGCACTATGGTACTTAGTGATAAAAATAGGGTAGAGAGGCGAGGCCTTTCTGTGACTTGCAACCTTAAGAATGCTCTAGCACAGTGAAAAATTGTTCCATACCCTGCACTCCTCTTGAATGTCCTATAGAACAATTAATTTAAGTGAAAAATCTCTTTGTAAGTTTCTGAGGATTGTTTTTTGGCATGGTTTCAGTATATTATTCAGAGATACAACCACCAAGTAAAATAAGGAAAAGTGTTAATTTTTATTTGTTGGAAACTCTGCCAAGAGCTAGTCATTATTTCATAAAATCATGTCACTACTAACTGTGCTACTTCTAGTATTTCAGTCAACTCCATCAATCTCACCTTGGAGCTGTAGTATTCACAATGATTCTATGCATGAAGAATATCATCTGGCTACTTCACTATACTTTCTAGAGTGGAATGTCTATGCATTTGTATATTAAAATATACATTTTATTGTATATATCTCCCCTTGGATTTTTGATTTACATTAAAATACATTAATTTTTAAGAGCATTTCATATGTGAGTAGGGTATATGATCTATGGACTTTACTTCAGGAGGGCATAAGATGGTGCTCTAGAACACGATAAACGGGAAGCTCTGTCTGATAAAACTGGTAGCCTCTTCCTGGGTGTAAGGATCTCTTCAGACAGGCTTGTTACAGGCAGGTAACAACCTGCCAAGGATACCACACTCAAACCCCAATCTGCCACCTACCAAACACTGCTAGCATAAAAACCTACTTGTAACAGAACTTTCTTATACCAAATATAACAGCAACTCTTATTAACTGAACACCTATTACGTACTGGACACTGTGCTATATACCTTTCAATATATATTACATCTAGCCTTCAACCCCCAAGGGGAGTAGTATTTATAATTAGCTCTGTTGAACAGACAAAAACATTGATGCAGAGTTAAGGTTAAATAACTTGACTGAGATCACACCATTTGTAAGTGCTTTGACCCAGATCAATCAAATTCCAGCACCAATGACTTTGTCAAAGACAGAGATGGACAGAACTCAAAACTGGAAAGGAAAAGAAGTTGGAAAGGCAAAGAAATTGGAAAGGCAAAGCTAAGCACAGCCTGGTCAGTTTGGCCAAGGTAACTGTGCAGAAGTGAAATAAGAAAACAAACAGGAGAGTTAGTATCATTTATTGCCACCCCCTGGTCCTGAATCTTGGCATTAGTACCCTCACTCAAGCCCCCAGCAAGTTCCCACACTCCTCAGACCGTGAGCAACAGCACTTGGAAAGTGACTGGTCTGAAGTGAAATTTGCTATTCAGGTAAAACACACATCCAATTTCAAAGACTTCAGGGAAAAAAATGTAAAACTATCTAACAATTTTATGTATAATAGTGTATGTTCTCATGATCACATTTTTAGATATATTGGGTAAAACACACTATTGAAATTAATTTCACCTATTTATTATTTTGTTTCTAATAAGGTTTAAAAAATTTTTTTAATCTTTTTTTTTTTAAGAAAAAAGGAAGGGGGAGTGCCTGGGTAGCTCAGTCAGTTAAGCTTCCAACTCTTGATTTTGGTTCATGTCATGATCTCACCGTTCATGAGATCATGCTCCAAGTAGGGCTCTGTGCTGTCCGTCCAAAGCCTGCTAGGGATTGTCTCATTCCCTCTCTCTATCCTTCCCCCGCTGACTCTCCCCACCCCTCCCTCTCTCTCTCTTTCTCTCAAAATAAATAAAAACCATTTAAAAATCTTTAAGAATATTAAATTATACCTATGTGACTCACCTCACATTTCTGTTGGAGAGAGCTTAAATAGATATTTCAGTATCCTTCTCTTGCACACAGAAATCTGCCGAAACTTGGGGCCGTGGCCAAGTGCTCCCTGGAATGACTGTTCAGGTCACTGGAAACAGCAGGAGAAAACAGCCTGGGTGAATGGTGAGCGGAGGGTCCGCAGATGTTCCCGCACATGTTGTCAGGTCATTTGGGTCACTCGGATAATGGGAACCACACGTTCACTTACTATTTATTACCATTATTTTTACGCCATATGCTTCACACAACTGCCAACACACGGGAGCAGTAGGCAAAATCAGGAACAGAAGCTGTGTTTGAGGACACAGGTAAAGAACAGTCAAAATATTTAACGTCTTACCTAAATATGGTATTGTTTATATTTACTAACAGTCAAGAAGGAAACAAGTGGCTTGTAGGTCTACTAAAACCCAGACAAGTACTGTTAGCTCATTATGGTTGAAAAACACTAGAATCAGGTTAAATAAACAAATTAATTCAAGGCAAGGGAGTAAAGTCCATGACCTCTCAAGATCAATGTTCTCAATAATCAGATCCCCAACTTCTATACTTTATTAGTTTAAAAAAAGAAAGAAAACTGAGTTCAATTTGACTACAACCTAAGGTTGACTACAATGACCAATCACAACGATTTCACCTCTCATTGATTAACTGAACAAAATGTCAACTAAAAATTAAAAAAATAATTTATAGACAAAGTAGTGTATCACTTCAACATCTATTAAGGGAAGAATGGCTCTTTACTTCTGATATACTCTTACTATGAAATATTACACATTTTGGAAAGGAAAAAGGGAAGAAAGCTAGCTGTAGCTCTAGATGTCCAAAATGTATTGTTTGTGACACTTTCCTCTTATCCCATTTCATAGTCCTTAGAGCAGCTCAACATACTTTGATTAACAAGATCTGGACATGCCAGAAAGAGCAAAGAAGAGTTTCTAATTATCATGTGGATGACCGCGTGAAGCAACTGTAACAACTTGGCACAGGTCTCTAAGCTCATTACTGGGCACGTGCCCATGAGGACCATTTGGGAGCCTTCTCAGCTGAGCCAGCCAAATTGCAGAGGAAATGCAAAGTCCTTGCCACATCATTTTTTCTGGATGAAACTAAGCAAAATGCAAACACATTTTGGAGATTGTTAGTTTCCAACTCAAATGTGATCAAATCTGAAAAATTGTTTCTGGAGCTCACACAGAAAGGAGAATTCATCGCTCACTTGTCTCCACTCCTTAACTGTACTGCACATCACATTATTAGGCACATATGTCTCTCCTGGATTCAGCTACATCCTCTGTAAAGCAAGAGGACTAAGCTAGCCTATCTTCAAGTCCATTTCCCTTCTTTTTTAAAAAAAAAAAATCTTTTTGTAATGTTTATTTATTTTTGACAGAGAGAGAGAGAGCGAGAAAGAAAGAATCCAAAGCAGGCTCCAGGCTCTGAGCTGTCAGCACAGAGCCCGATGTGGGGCTCGAACTCACAAATTGGGAGATCATGACCTGAGCTGAAGTTGGAGGCTCAACCAGCTGAGCCACACAGGCGCCCCCCATTTCCCTTCTAACCCTTTGTGGTTCTGCTAATCTTTGCTTTAAAACATCTGAAAATGTTCCATTTTGTTATCTGAGATAGAGCAGATTTTTCAAATAAGGATCTAAAACATAAATGTCGTTTCTCATGTTTTCATTAGTTCCTGAAAAGCCCAGATCAGATTTGTTACCACCTCCAGGAAATCTGTCTCAAATTCTATCAACCCAATTTGAGATTTGATCTAGTAAATCACAGACAGACTTTTATTTTATTAAGGACACGCTACCTTGAGCTCCTTTGTATGATAGTTTATTTGGAGATAAGCACATGTGAGAGAAATAGAGCATGGGGAGGTGATGGAATAGGAAGGGATTGTGGGAAGGAAGGAAGGGAGGGAGGGAGGAAGGGAGGGAGGGAGGGACAGAAGAAGGAGTCTCTAAAAAAAGTATAATCTCCTCTCAAGCAAGTGCCCGATCTTGATTTTCCTTTTGAATTGCTGATTCTCCAGGCCCTCTTGCATATAGGATGGTTTTTGACACATATTTCACACTTATTACATGTTTAAGAAAAAATGCAGATGAATAAGTGAATAAGTAATATATGATTAGGGTTTTTGAAAACTATTACCAAAATATCTTTGCAGAATTGCATCAGAACAGTATGAATTTGTGCATGTCTTGACTTCTGGCTTTTTCCTAGAAAGTCTACATACCCAGGCAAAAATAAAAGGTGGAGGAACTGCCACTAAATGTAAAAGGAATGAATAACTGCACAGCCAGGTAAGTCAGGGACACTAAAGTGCCATCTTTACCCAGATCCACCACATGGACGGATATGAAAGAAGAGATGGCATGCCAAGCCTCCCAAATTAATTCTCAGAAGAGACTGCCCAGACCTTTAAATCCACCTTCAGCATCTCAGTATGAAATGCAAAATTCTATTTGATTGACCTCCAATACCAACTGACAGTCACCTCTAATATTTATTTTTTTTAAGTTGGGGATGATGGTTTCATGATTTTTTTAATTTACTGGTGCCTTCCTGACTTACTTTTAATTGTTGGTGACTCCAACATATTTTTCTTTAATAATTAGATTTTTTAAAAAAAACAAGTAAACACAAGTTTCTTATATTAAGACAAAGCAATTGGGAAACAATGCTTGGAGGAAATAGGAAAGTAGCACGGAAAGTGACAAATTTAACATGGAAGGAAGAATGAGCCAAATCCTGGTCCAGGAAAAAAGAAGACAGTATAAAGGATAGTCTGAGGCTGAGAAGGAGCCCTAGAGTTTAATTGGCAGTAAATCCACTTGGCTCCTCTATCACCAGGCTGAAATATAGAAAAAGAGCTCAATTACTATACAATGTAATACTCTCTATTAAGAAGTATGAATACTTGGGACCCTGGGTGGCTCAGTAGTTTTAAGTGTCCAACTTCTGCTCAGATTATGATCTCACTGTTCAGAGGTTTGAGCCCCACATCAAGCTCTATGATGACAGCTCAGAGCCTGGAGCCTGCTTCAGATTCTGGGTCAGTCTCTTTCTCTCTCACTCTCACTCTCGTTCTCGCTCCCACTCTCTCTCTCGCTCTCTCTCTCTCACTCTCTGTCTCTTTCTCTGTCTCTCTTTCTCTCTCCTCTCTCTGTCCCTTCTCTACTCATGTTGTCTCTCACTTTCAAAAAATAAATAAATCAGATCTTGGGTCTCTCTCTCTCTTTCTCTGCTTCTCCTCCACTCATGCTCTCTGTCTCTCTCTCAAAAAATAATGAATATTTTTAAAAAGAAAGCTCAGCATTAAAAAAATAGTATGAGTGCTTGAAGTAACACAGGATGTGCTGTGGAAATAACTGTGGCACAAGCCATCAGCACATAAACAACAAGGAGGAAAAGGCTCTAATACTTTCATTCCCTTCCCCACTCATCTTAAAAGCTTGGCAAACAAGGAGAAATGAAAACAATAACACTAAGTTTGAAGTATAAAGTTCCAATGATTTCCAAGACCTGCTATTCAAAAGACCATCTTATATATCTTGGTTAGTTTTAATTTTGGAAAATAATGAAGTATTATCTAGTGTTAAAATGGAAATATAAGTAATCCAAAATCCACCCCCTCCCCCACTAAAAATATGTCCCTTCCATCAAACTTAGAAATCTTTCTTAAAGTAGGAAGTCTCCAAAATGACTCCCAATTATTCTTGCCGTCTGGTATTCTGTTCCTGTGATCCCCCCGAGTGCAGAAATGTTGAGTGTGACTTACGACGCTGAAGAATGAGACCCTCTACAAGGTACAAGTCATCAGAGAAGATCTGAGAATGGGGCAGAAATATTAAGGAAAAAAATCTAGCATCCCAGTCCCCACCCTAAGTATGAAGTAAAATCAAAGGAGTTTGAAGCTGATGGTACACTGAAAGCACAACAAAATCAAACTCAGCAAATCTCCTAACACAAATAGCCAGAAGAAGCATGTCCACTGCTGGACATAAACAACCCCAGTCTCTACTGTTGTATATACATTGTCCAGCACTCCGTTGAAAGCAATGAACAAGATGATGGGCTTAAATTCATCTATATCAAAGATTATATTAATTATAAGTAGTAGAAACATAACAAAAAATATGAAGACCCAATTACATGCTATCTATAAGATCTATTTTTTAAATATATACGCATAGATTAAAGGTAAAAGGATGGGAAAGACATATCATGGAAACACTAATTAAAAGAAAGTAGGAGTGGCTATATTAATATGAGACCAAGTAGACTTCAGATCAAGAAATAGTGCAAGGGATAAAAAGGGTATTGCAGGGGTGCCTGGCTGGCTCAGTTGGTTTGGGGTTGTGAGTTTGAGCTTCACCTCGGGTGTGGATGCTACTTACAAATACAATCTTTAAAAACAAAAAGACATTGCAAAGAAAACAAAACATTACATAATGATTAAGATGTCAATTCATAGGGGCACCTGGATGGCTCCATCAGTTGAGCATCTGACTTCAACTCGGGTCATGCTCTCACAGTTCATGAGTCTGAGCCCTGTGTCAAGCTCTGTGCTGACAGCTCAAAGCCTGGAGCCTGTCTCAGAATCTGTGTCTCCCTCTCTTTCTGCTCTTCCACTGCTCATTCTCTCTCTTTCTCAAAAATAAATAAACAAACATTTTTAAAAAATTATAAAGAAGTCAATTCATCAGGAAGAAATGACCACCCTAAATTTGTAGGCACCTAACAACAGAGCATCACAGTGCATTAAAAAAAATCTGAGAGAACTAGAAAATAGATAAATCCACAATTAAATTTGAGGATTCAATAATCCTTTAAGTAAACTATTAAACAGATGTACAGAAAATAGGTAAGGATGTGGAAGATCCAAATAACACTATTAACTGACTTAACCTCATGTTTCTAGAATGTTCCACCCAACAATGACAAAATGTGTATTATTTTCAGATGTACATAAAATATTCACCAATATAAACTATATCCATAACCATAAACAAAGTATCAAGAAACTTCAAATAATTGAAAAACAAAGAAATTTAAAATGCTTGAAATCGGTATTCTCTAAATTACATGGAATCAAAGTAGAAATCACTAACAGAGATCTAAAATTTTCCCCAATATTTGGAAATTAAGCAACACATTTTATTTTTTTATATAATTTATTGTCAAGTTAGCTAAAGTGTGCTCTAGGCTTTGGGAGTAGATTCCTGTGATTCAACACTTTTGTACAACACTCGGTGCTTATTCCATCAAGTGCCTCCTCAATGCCCATCACCCATTTTCTCAGCCCCCCACCCCCATCAACCTTCGGTTTGTTCTCTGTATTTAAGAGTCTCTTGGGGCACCTGGGTGGCTCAGTCGGTTGGGTTTGTGGGTTCGAGCCCCGCATCGGGCTCTGTGCTGACAGCTAACTTGGAGCCTGGAGCCTGCTTCAGATTCTGTGTCACCCTCTCTCTCTGACCCTCCCCTGCTTACGCTGTCTCTCTCTGTCTCTCAAAAATAAATAAAAAACATTTTAAAAAGTCCCTAAGATTAAAAAAAAAAGTGTCTCTTATGGTTTGCCTTCTTCTCTCTTTTTAACTATTTTTTTCTTTCTCTTCCCCTACGGTCTTTTGTTAAGTTTCTCAGCTTCCACCTATGAGTGAAAACATATGATATCTGTCTTTCTCTGCCTAACGTATTTCACTTTTCATAACACCCTCCAGCTCCATCCACATTGTTGCAAATGGTAGGATTTTATTCTTTTCCATTGCCAAGTAGTACTCCACTGTGTGTGTGTGTGTGTGTGTGTGTGTGTGTGTGTGTGTATCTATGTATATATCACATCTTCTTTATCCATTCATCAGATGATGGACTTTTGGGCTCTTTCCATAATTGGGGTATTGTTAATAGTGCTGCCATAAACACTGGAGTACATGTGCCCCTATGAACCAGCACTCTTGTATCCTTTGGATAAATTCCTAATAGAAGCAACTCATGTTTAAATAACTGTATCAAAGCAAGAGAAATAACAAAGGAAATTAGAAAATATTTTGAATTGAATGAAAACGAACACACAATATATCGAAATTTGTGAAATGCAAACAAAACAGCTTAAAGAGAAGTTTCTAGTGCTAAGTATTTATATTAAAGAAAAAAAGTCTTAAATCAATTATGTAAACCTCTTAAATGAAGATTTTAAGAAAAGGGCCCAAAACGATGTCACAGGAAGACCCTGAATTCGTCTTCTCCCACAGATACATCAAATCTACACCTACATATAGAGCAGTTCCTCCTAAGAACTGAAGGCTGATTGGACAGCCTCTGCACAACAAAGGACAGAGGGACCGACCACACAGATAACAGCATGAGAGATGGAGACATTGAAATGACAGGAATCCCATTCCTGCTACAGATTGCTATAGGGAGAGAAATCACTGAGGGGCCCATGTGCAGATTTGCCCAACTTGGGGAACAACAAAAACAAAACAACAGAACAAAGGAAAACACAACAGTTTAAAAGACAACTAGATTATAAGCAAATGAAATTCATTTATTAACCCTGGAGCATCTCCCAAATAGTGGGGAATCTGCTGGAATTCTCTCCAGGGTTGGAGGTGCTAGTGTGTGGCCATTGTTTATGTTCCCCTTCCGCCTTAAGACCACAGATGGGAGAAGGATCTGAGTATGGCCTGCTGGCTTAGTGAGCCTTGGGCCCCTAGTGTACCCCAGCTCCAAATATCCCCCCAAGATATCTCTTCCCACAAATGTCCATTTCAGCTCCAGCTGTCCCACCAGGGTCACCCCAGCATGGAGCAATGTGGAACTTCCTGGCTTGTACTTGCTTCAGCTTGTTATCCCACCTGGGTGGCCCTGGTGTAGAACACACAATACCCCTACCTCACACCCACCCTATCTCCAGATATCCTACCATGGCAGCCTTGATGCAGAGTACCCTGGGATCCCAAGCTCATGCCTAGCATAGCTCCAGGCAGCCAGCCGAAGACAACATGAACACAAGTCTATGCAAGGAACATTCCTACACAAAGCCACTCCTTCAAGTCTGGGAGAGGTAGCTCTTTCACCTAATTCATGGAAACAAACAGAGAAAGTCAAACACAATGAGACAGAACAATATGCATCAGACAAACAAAAGACAAAACTCAAGAAAATAACTCAGTGAAACAGATTAGCAATCTACCTTATAGAGTTTGAAACAATGGCCATTGCTAATTTACTAATGGTAAAAATGCTCACCAGATTTGAAAGAGTGCATGAACTTAATGGGAACTTCAACAAAGAGGCAGAAAACATTAATAAAGAACCAATCAGAGTTGAAGAGTACGATAACTGAAATGAAAAACACACACAAGAGGATATCAAAGGCAATATTGGAGGATGCAGAGGAATAGATCAGCAATCTGGAAGACGGGGTCATAGAAAGGACCCAAGCTCAAAAGAAAAAAAAAATTAATGGCGATATGTTTTGGGACCACTGAGACAACATCAAGCATACTAACATTTGCATTATGGAGATTCTGGAAGGATAAATGAGAGAAAAGAGTAGAAACTAATTTGAAAGAAAGGTGAAAACTTCCCACCCTGAGGTTGAAAATAGATATCCGGGCCCAAGAAGTACAGAGAACCCCAAATAAGATGAACCCAAGGAGCATATACCAAGACACATAATAATTAAAATGGCAAACGTTAAAGAGAAAGAGAAAATCTTAAAAGCAGCAAGAGAGGCACTCCTAGGGGGCTCTGTTGGTTAAGCATTGATTCTTATTCAGGTCATGATCTCCAGGTTTTTGAGTGTGAGCCTGGGATTCCCTGTCTCCCTCTCCCTCTGACCCTTCCCTGCTCATACACTCTCTCTCTCTCTCAAGAATAAATAAACATTTTTTAAAAGCAGCAAGAGAAAAACAACTTGTTACACAAAAGAGAAACCCCATAAGGTTTTCAGCAGAAAATTTGCAGTCCAGAAAAGAGGGGCATAATATAATCAAGGGGCTAAAAGATAAAAACCTACAACCAATAATACTCTACCGAGAAAGGTTATCATTCAGAATTGAAGGAGAGAGAAAAAGTTTCCCAGGCAAACAAAAGTTAAAGAGGTTTTCCACCACTAATCCAGCCTTACAGAAAAATTTAAAGGAACTTCCTTAAGTGGGAAAAAAAAAGGGCCACAACTAGAAGAAAATAAAAAGGAAATTATTTCACTGGTCAAAGCAAGTATATAATAAAGATAGTAGATCAATAACCTATAATGGTAGTATGAAGATAAAAGAAGAAAGGTAGTAAAATAAATTATATCTAAAAAACTACTTAAGGGATTCACAAAGTAAAAAGATGCAAAATATGACATCATACATAAAATATGGGGTAGGGGAGTAAAAAATAATGCTTTTATAATGTGTTCAAACTTAGATGACCATCAGCCTAATAGAGTGCTATATACTTAGAATGTTATATACAAACTTCATATCAACCAAAAGCCAAAAACCTGTGATACACACACATACACACACACACACACGCACACACACACACCAAAGGAATCCAACCATAACACTAAAGAAAATCATCAATCATATGGGTAGAGAGCAAGAGAAAAAGGAGCAGAGAACTACAAAAAAATTAACAAATAAAGAGAAAGCAATTTAAAAAATACCAATAAGTACATACCTACCAATAACTACTTTAAATGTAAATAGCCTAAATGCTGACTCAGAAGACAAAAGGTGACTGAATAGATAAAGAAGCAAGACTCATCTATGTGCTGCCTACAAGAGACTTAAACTAAAGACGTATACAGACTGAAAGGGAAGGATGGAAAAGATACTCCAACCAAACAGAAGTGAAAACAAAACAAAACAAAAACAGAGTAGCAATATTTATATCAAACAAAATAGACTTTAAAGCAAAGACTAGAGCAAGAGACAAAGGAGGGTATTACATAATCATAAGGTGATCAATCCAATCCAACAAGATGAAATAACAAGTATAAATATCTATGTACCCAACATGACAGCACCAAAATACAAAAAGCAAATACTAGCAGACATAAAGGAAGAAACTGACAGCAATAGGATAATAGTAGGAACTTTAAAATTGCACTTATATCAATGGATAGATCATCTTGACAAAAAAAATCAGGAAATGGGGGCTTTGAATGACACATTAGATCATCTTTGTCTTAAATCTTTGTCACTAAATCTTCTGCCTATGTTAAAGTAGCCTACCTTTTTATCCCTTACTACAAATACAATGTTGAGGAATCATGAAATACATTCCTAAATACTTCTAGGAATTTATATTTAGGCCTGAACCCTCATTTTGAACTTTTATTTTTCGTATATATTGGTGGACAGCCAAAATGTCTAAATTCAAATCTCATTACATAAACATGAACCTTTGGTGAATTACTTCTTTTTCTATTTAATCTTCTTATATTTGATTGTGTTTGTATACCATCCTTCTAAAGAGAGATTTTTTTCACAAAAGAATCTTCATTAGTTCTTCTTACCCTAATGTGGCTGGTGTTTGAACTTTCTGTTTTTGATATGACAATTTAGGAAGGAAGATGGTTCCTAATTTGGGAAATGTGGGTTTAATATATGTGCTATGCATCAATTGGACTGGGCTGAATTTAGCTGATATTGTGGGAGGCCCTTAATAATTCAGCATTTCTATAAATGTATCATCCTGCCAAATGATATTCTTACACATTTGCACAGCACTTTTGGCCTCTTCAGGAAACTGAAGATAATGAAACCTGGTGATATTAGAAATTGTCTCTTTGTAGTGATACATGAAGGAATTGCCATAAATTGTGATCTATTATCTATAACAAATTCTTTTGAAATCTCCTTATGAGCAAAATAGATTCTTCAACTCTTAAATAGAATCCAACCTAGATAAAGATTTTTTTCCCCAAAAAAAACCCACTTTTTCTTCCCCATGGAGTGTAACATCTGCCTAATATGAAAAAATATATGTAGATTGGAAACTAATCTCCCAAAACTGTGCTGTCATTTCACATTGCCAGCACAGTATATTTTCCAAAATCCAGAGCTTAAACTAGAAAGGATCTCAAAGGATCTCTAGTATCATGGCAGGAGAAACAGCCCAAACTGAAAGGAGGTCTTTACACCAATGAATAGCACCAGGAAGGAACCCAATGATTCCACAGACTAGCCAGTATCTTGACAAAAGAGGCAAGTTATCAATCACCTGCAGCAGACAATTTAGTGCAACAAAGAGAGGGCTTCTCTATCTAAAAATCTTCCCATTTAAGCTCAGTAAACTTGTTCCATTCTTTGCAGACCGTATAGTTTCTGCCACAACCACTTAACTTTGCCATTGTAGTGCAAAAGCAGTCAGAGAAAATATGGGAACAATTGGGCATGGCTGTATTACAATAAAACTTTATCCACAAAAACAGACAGAGGGCATAACCTGGCTCACCATCCATCATTTACCAATACCTAGTAAACTCTAAATCAGTTATATACACCTTTTCATTAAAAACTATCCTCCACATTACAAGGTAACTGTATCTGTAAGGTTACATATCAAAAATTTCTTAGAGTGTATGACAGGTCCCAGGATCTCCCCCATATCTGCTTCCTATACTGGTAGGTTGATAGCATCCTACTTCAAGAGGATGGACTTCCCTGTTCTTCTGTGAATGAGGATTTTTCTCCAGAACACTGAAACCCAGGTATGGAAATGCTAATCCTTTCAGGATAACCTTCAGGCATGGAAAGATGAGGGTCAGTGGATAAATGACGGCCTGCCTCCCTGTCTCCAGAGAGATGATTCTGAGATATGTTTCACATGGTCCCTCAGAAAATACCCAGTAGAACTGAGTTCCAGTTACCCAAAGAGTAATCTGCTCATTACAGACAAGTAGTGGCATTTTTCCTGTCCCTATCTCACTTTGTCCCTGTGCTTCCTGGAATCACTTCCCAAATAACTACATACCCTTAATATTCTTGTCTTAAAGCCTACTTTGAAGACAATCCCAACTAAGACATATCAATTCATGTTTTCTGCTGTTCCTCTATAGTAGAAGCCCTGAGAGTAAGAAGGAAGAGAAATTTTGATAGTGGGGTAGAAGGTGCTGAAATGGACTGTGGGCAAATAAGAGGCGATGTGAGATGATGAAACAGGCCATTTAGTTCAAAGACATAGGACTAACTCCCCAATTCACCACTTGTTTGATTACCTGGCTTTGGGAAAGTTGCTTAAACTCTCTGAAGCTCTGGGCTTGTGGCTGCTGTTGTTCAAAAATAAAATGGCACTTTATGGGGGTTAGAAAATTCCCCTGTCCAATGTAAACTGGTGCCTCCTCTCTAGAAAACAGTGTGGAGGTTCCTCAAAAAATTAACAATAGAATTCCCTTATGACCCAGCCATAGCACTGCTGGGGATTTACCCAAGGGATACAGAAGTGCTGATGCACAGGGGCACATGGACCCCAATGTTCACAGCAGCACTGTCAATAATAACCAAATCATGGAAAGAGCCTAAAGGTGCAACAACTGATGAATGGATCAAGAAGATGTGGTTTATCTATACAATGGAATACTATGGCAATGAGAAAGAAAGAAATCTGGCCATTTGTAGCAACATGGATGCAACTCGAATGTGTTGTCCTAAGTGAAATAAGTCAGGCAGAGAAGGACAGATACCATACGTTTTCACTCATAAGTGTAACAGGAAAAACTTAACAGAGGACCATGGGGGAGGGGAAGGGGGAAAAAAGTTACAGAGAGGGAGGGAGGCAAACCATAAGAGACTCTTGAATACTGAAAACAAACTGAGGGTTGATGGGGTTGGGGAGAAGGGAAGGGGGGTGATGAACATGGAGGAGGGCACTTGTTGGGATAAGCACTGGGTGTTATATGGAAACCAACTTAAATAAACAAACTATAAGAGAAAAATATATATATATAAATAAAAATAAATTAAAAATTAAAATTAAAATCAAAAAATAGAACAAAAAGAAAACTCTCCTGTCCAGAACAAGAGAAACTCAACAATATTCAAGAGGTCTGACGAGGGTTATTGGTCTGCAGCAAAGAGTAGGTTAGGAGAAATAAAATGTCAATTTTTTTTCTTAGTTGGTACTTCAATTAAAAATATAGACTTACATGCTAAGTGAAATAAGTCAGGCAGAGAAGGACAGATACCATATGTTTACACTCAGAGGTCTAACAGGACAAACCTAACAGAGGACCATAGGGAGGGGAAGGAGGAAGAGAGTTGGAGAGAGAGAGGGACACATATCATGAGAGATATTGAATACTGAAAAAGAACCATGGACTGAAGGGGGTGGGGGAGGGAAGGGAGTGATGGTCATGGTGGGGGGCACTTGTGGGGAGAAGCACTGGGTGTTATATGGAAACCAATTTGATAATGAACTATTATTTAAAAGAATTTTAAAATATATAGGCTTATAGTCGTCCTCTGCTTTACTGTTGTTGTGGCTGTATGTTGGCTTCTGTGATATATAACTAATCATAACGAACTCTTCAACATATATACTCCAGACAAAATAAAAAGGTAAACAGAAATGACTAACAAGACAGCACTATTGCAGACGTCATTCCTTAATTACTATTTGCTAGAAAATGGAGTTTGACATCACTTGACAATTATACCAACATTTGCAGGGGCTGCACATCACAGGCACATGGACACGCTGTCACCACTAACTGTCTTTAAGTCCCCAATAGTTTTAAATTTCAGCTCTGCAGGTCAGTTACCACAGCCACACTTGTTCTTAACGCATAGAATTTTTATGACTATTCAATCACAATGTCTCTTACATCGTTCTGGGCCTATTCATTTGCAGACAGGAGTAGAAAGTGTAACTGGGTTCCTCATATCATGCATCCCATGTGATGCCCATCTTCATATGCTGTTCAGTCTCTTTAGGATGAAAGGTGTAACTCGCAGCAGGGGCAAGCAGATGAGGAAGTCCCGCATGCAGGACATCACAGCCTCAACCATGTTCCATTTCCTGTCCTTGGGTTCCAGCTTTGGTGGGAGGCACTTGACCAGGAACATCTCAGCTTTGCTGCTCTGGCTTCCAGCTTCTCAGAGGCTCCCTGGGCCTCATATAGCTCTGCTTAGACTGGGGCACCTGGGTGGCTCAGTCGGTTACGTGGCCGGCTGAGCCATGATCTCACAGTTCGTGGGTTGGAGCCCTGCGAAGGGCTCTGTGCTGACAGCTAGCTCAGAGCCTGGAGCCTGCTTCAGATTCTGTGTCTCCCTCTCTCTCTGCCCCTCCCCTGTTCATGCTATCTCTCTCTGTCTCTCAAAAATAAATAAATAAATAAATAAATAAATAAATAAATAAATAAAAAGTTTTAGATTCACAGAAAAACTGAAGATAGTTCAGAGTTTCTATAAACTCCTTACCCAGTTTCCTCTATTATTAACATCTTTTTTTAGTATGCCACATCTCTTACAATTAACAAATCAATATTGATACATTTGTTAACTGAAGTCCATATTTTATTTGGATTTCCTTAGTTTATACCTACTGTCCTTTTTTCTGTGTTAGGGTCCGACCTAGAATATTGTATCATATTTGTCATGTCTCTTTAGGCCCCTCTTGACTATGGTAGTTTTTCAGACTTTTCTTATTTTGAATGACCTGGAATTTTATAGAATGTTCCTTAGTTTGGATTTACTCAATATTTCCTTCATGGTTAGACTGGATTTATGCATGTGGGGGAGGAAGATCACAGACGAAAGTATCATTTTCCACATTTCATGCCAACAGGTGATATACTATCAAGATGATTTTTTTCATTGTTGATGTTTACGTTGATCACCTAGCTGAGGAGGTGTTTTTCAGGTTTCAACTGTAAAATTAATTTTTCCTTTTTCCAAATTGTGCTTTGGAAGGAAGGCACTATGTGCAGCCCACACTCAAGGAGTGGACAACTATGTGCCACCTCCTCTACAGAGGAATATATACCTAAATTATTTGAAAGTGTTGTTTGAAAGATTTTTGCTTTCTCCCATTTATTTATTAATGTATTTATTTATGTATTTGCATTATATTCAAATTAGAATGCAATTTTCTTTATTCATTTTGTTGCCTACATTGCTCCAATTTGGTCATTAGGAACTCTTTCAGTTGGTCCTCACGTCCTCTGCTAAGCCCCGTCAGTGTGGGTTGTTGTTCAGCACTTCCTTACTTCCTGGTCCACAAGATGCTCTTGCCTCAGTCGTATTCATCCTTTCTCCAAGGAAGCCTGGTCCCCTTTATTAGGAGCATTGTTTTCACTATGTTCTTTTAAGGCTTGAGTGAAATAAAAATAAATTAGAGCCCCAACATAATACTCTCAAAGTTATTCAACAAACATAAATTAAGCATGAATTTTGTCTAGGTCCAGTGCTAATAAGCATAGTCTTTGATAGAGTCCCACTGTATTTTTGAAACAATAATGAATAATGTCATGCCATCCTTCATTTATGTCAGAGACAGGAAAGCTAAAAGGCACCTTGGGCAATCACACTTGTGGAGAGTTGGCTTCCTTCCAAGAGGGCATGCAGCCCTTGGGCCCTCCATGCTGCTCTTTATCATTCAGGTTTTACCAAATTCTTTTCTTTACCCCAATGTTATAATTATATTAACTCCATAAACTTTCAAATGGTATGTTATCATGAGGTATTATTTCCTTATGCTTATAGAAGAAACTTTTAAAATCAAATGAACTAAGTGTCCATCTTCAGAAATTGGAAAAGGAAATTAAACCCAAAGCAAGTAGAAATGAGAAAGTAATTGAGATAAGAGCAGAAGTAAATGGACTGAAAAGTGAACCAAAAAAATAGAGAAAATTAACATATATAAGTTGGGTTTTTTGAAAAGATTGATAAAAATGATAACATCCTAATAAGATTAACCAAGAAAAAAGGGGAAAATCACAGATTACTAGTATTAAGGATGAAAGAGGGACTATCACCATGGATAATACAAATAAAAATGATAGTAAACACTTTAAACAGCATCATGCCAATACATTCTACAACTTGGATTAAATGAGCAAACTTCTTGCAATTACAATTCATCAAAATTAGCATGAGAATAGAAAATGTGACTAACCCTGTGTGTGGTAAGGAACTGAACTCATAACTGAAACTTCCTACAAAGAAAACTCCATCTCCAGATGGCTACACGGGTAAATTCTATCAGACGTTTGAGAAAAACTAAGACACAGATTTACACAATCTCTTAGAACACACAAACTCCTGGGGCGCCTGGGAGGCTCAGATGGTTCAGCATCTGACTCTGGCTCAGGACATGATCTCACAGTTCATGCTGCAAGGGGCTTGCTGCTATCAGATACTCTGCTCCCCAGCCCTCCCTCTGCCTCTCTCAAAAATTGTTTA
This sequence comes from Suricata suricatta, assembly GCF_006229205.1. Lineage (NCBI taxonomy): Eukaryota > Metazoa > Chordata > Mammalia > Carnivora > Herpestidae > Suricata > Suricata suricatta. The sequence goes on from NC_043713.1 coordinate 53,240,460, forward strand.
AAAAATTAGAATACACAAATTCCTTCACTTATACAACTTCTTTAGAATAACAAAAAGGAAACACTTCACAATTCTTTATGAGGCCAGAGTGCCCCTTCCATTACAACCTGGTAAAACATTATAAAAAAGAACAATCACAGACCAATAGCCCTAATGAATGTAGGCAAATGAGCAAATCCGATTCAGCATATTGCATTACAATGTAAACAAGTGCTACTTATCTAAGAATTCAAACTTGGTTTGAAAATGATTCAATATGATTCACTGCATTAACAAACATAACCATATATTCGCTACATTTAAAGAACCAATATTCTTCAAAGAAACACCTATACTAACATTACACTTAAAGGGAAATATGAAAAGCTTTTCACCTGAAAATCAGGAACAAGGCAAGCATGTTAACTCCTAACTTCTAAGCAATTGTATTGGAGGTCCTAGTCAGTACATTGAGGTAAGGACGAAAACATGGAAGAATAAAGATTAAAAAGGAAAAGATGGTCTTTATTCACAATCATCATTTTTTACATAGAAAATCCTAAGGAATCTACAAACAAGTACTATGAATCACAGCAATCTGCCCCCAAAACTAACAGCACACTGTGATACACTGTATGTTAGCTAACTTGACAATAAATTATATTTTAAATTTTTTTAAATATTTTTTATTTATTTTTGAGACTGAGAGAGACAGAGCATGCATGGAGAAGGGGCAGAGAGAGAGGGAGACACAGAATCTGAAGCAGGCTCCAGGCTCTGAGCCATCAGCACAGAGCCCGATGCGGGGCTTGGACTCATGAACTATGAGATCATAACCTGAGCCGAAATTGGATACTTAACTGACTGAGCCACCCAGGCGCTCCAATAAATTGTATTTAAAAAAGTAATTTTATTTCTATATATTAGCAATAAAACATTGAAAATGAAATGTAAAAGGCAATGCTATTTATAACATAATAAAACATAAAACTTTTATTAATAAATTTAATAAAAAGTGTGTAAGATCTTTACACTGAAAACTGCCAAAAATACTGAAAAGAAAAATTTACTAAGTGAAGAGATATACTATGTTTATGAATTATAAGCTATGATTTCATTACAGTGTTAATCTAGAACAAGGATTAGAAAACTATTTCTGTGAAGGGCCAACTAATGAATATTTAAGTTTTGTGGGACACATGGTCTCTGTTTCATCTCAATGTTATTGTTTTTGGGCCATTCGGTTATACACATGCATAAACAGAAGAACCTGGCTGTGTTTCAATAAAACTGTATTTACAAAAACAGGTGGCAGACCACATATGGCCTACAAGCTATAAGGTGTCAAATTCTGATCTAGATTAATTTTGTTAACTTGTAAATTTGCAATATATAAGGAATGCCTGTAAATGAATAATAAAAGATAACCCTTTAATAAAATGGGCAAAGACTTTTACAGACATATTACTAAAGAAGATATAAAAATGGTCACACACACACACACACACACACACACGAAAGAAATGACCCACACATGAAAAGTTTTTCTCAATATCTTATTTTAACACCAATCAATTATTTACATATTAGGTGTTTAGGAAAAGTGCTATAGACTTTAGATTAGCTTTGCCCACAGAAAGAAGTACTCTTATGTTATAGATCCAATCCCCTTCTTGCCACAGAGCTGATTTTCAGTGATAGTGGGTAGGAGAGGGTGGGAAGCTCCTGGGTTGATTAGGGTGGACGTGGCCAGGACTGTTGCATCGTATTCAGGATTTGAGTGTCCACAAATCCTTCTTTGAAATCTAGTTACCACTTTTGTTGAATCTCTCTGCGATATTTAAAAAAATAAAAATAAATGGCTGAAACCCTCACAAAAACTGCGGGGTGGGATACTTCTCTATATTCTCTCCATATTCTCGTTGTTTATTTGCTTAGTATTTCTTTGTGAGGGTTGAAAAGAAAAGGAGAAAAAAAATAAGATTTTGCTCTTAAAACTAACTGGTCAAAATAAAGCATCATGTAAATTGAAACGAAGTTTAATTATGAGAACAAATTCTAACATTTGACTAGCTTCAATCATTTTCCTCAGACATATGTCATTCTTATTTGTTAAGTATTTGACACCTAATTTATGGAAGGCATCATCTTTGGAATATCACAGTTTAGGGCAGCAGAAGATAAGGAATCACAGCAATCTACATTCAAAACCCTACCCTGCCTCTTAACTATCTGTGTGAGCCTAAACGAGGTACATCGCCTCTTTCGTTTCCTAATCTGAGGGATGGGAGCAGCGTCATCGAGGTCATGTGTGTCTGTGAAGATGAGGTAATATACATAAACACCTGTCCTGTTCGGGGACATGGCAGACACCCAGATATTAGTTCCCATTCCCATCACCTCCACAGCTTATAGGTCAGCTTTAAAGAACTAGCGGATGACCAAGAACACCGTGCACTCAGTTTCTGACACATACTAAAACCCAAAGTACACACACTCTTATCCTTCTGGGTTATAGATGGAAAAGGTACTGACCTATCAGAAATAACTGTGTCCAAAGCACTGAGCATCCTCCTTATACTCAGAGCAGAGAGCTGCTGATTTGTAGAAACAACAACTAAAAAAAATCCCTCGGCTCTCCTGGATGTGAAGATATTTGGAACTTACCTTTTCAAAAAGTATTTTCTGGGGCACCTGGGTGGCTCAGTTGGTTAAGCGTCTGACTTAGGCTCAGGTCATAATCTCACAGCCCATGAGTTCGAGCCCCCGCGTCAGGCTCTGTGCTGACAGCTCAGAGCCTGGAGCCTGCTTCAGACTGTGTGTCTCCCTCTCTCTCTGCCCCTCCCCTACTCATGCTGTGTTTCTCTCTCTCTCAATAATAAATATTTTTTTTAAGTGTTTTCCAATTTGCTTATCTACATTCAAGAAATGGTGAGTTTCAGTTTTTGTTATTAGGCTGGATAAATAACTGGTTGAGATTGTGAGTATCTGCTCCGGTGCCCGTTCCCCAGAGCAGGCTTCATTATGATTATCTGGGCCCTAAGAGACTAGAACGGAAGCTGGCGTCTCTTCCCTTTCCTGTGCTCCTCACTCTCTCGCATCGCTGCACAGTCCTCTCCTGATTCACGAGGAACAGCCCATTGTTGAATAAGAACAATGTATAACATATTATACAATCAATATAGTGCTGCCTACCCCAAAGCACCCTTTGATCTTGCCCAAATGTCCACCATGTTTCTTCCTCCTTCACACCAGAGATTATAATAATATCCCCCCTTTAGAAAATTGTAACTTGTTTTGTCTCTTACCATAGCATGATAGCATCTTTGTTACTTCCTCTCCAAGTCTTGCCTTTATATCTTAGGACTTCAATATCAATATAACTATTACAGAATCATCTGTGTTCACTCTCATGTTGGTAGATATGCTGCTAGGACTTCTCCATACTAATCTAATGTGCTAAAAGAGACCTATTCTATCTAATTTACCAGAATAAAAAAATATCCTAATGATTGCATGAAGAATCCTATCGTTCTGTAAAAATGTGTCTTTAACTTTTAGCATAACTACAGCAAATTTTTGACAGAGGACAATTTCCAAAACTAAGGAGAAGGCAGCAGATTGGTAATGTGTAAATATAAGTAACCAGAATAAAGATTTATTTTAAGCAAAGATTCATTTCTAAGGGCTTACATTGGAGAGGAAAAATGGGTCATAGGGAAAAAATATATATTCTAATTGGAAATAACCATTATTGGGTATTATAAAACTCTGGAAAGTTCATACAATAGTATAGCAAGTTGTTTAAAAACAGGGGCCTATTCTGTCACTCAATAGGTAGGTGACCTGAGGACACTGTTTTATCTAAGTCCTAGTTACCCTGACAACAAAACAGAGGTTGTAATGACATTATTTACCTCGTACACTTATCGTGAAAATTGAATGATATAATGCCTATGTAACTACTTAAGTGACAAGAACAAAAATGTATCTTTGTATGAGTTCCTCCATGTTTCCTCCCGCCCAGGCCTTTACAAAGGAACTTGTCTTTCTTTTTTTTCTTTTGTTTTGTTTTTTTCCTTTTCTTTCCTTACCCTTGAGAGAATTCTGTCTTTCCTGATTATATTCCCAGGCTTTGAGATACAGATTCAGAATAAAGGTCGGGGCAAGGGGTAGGAAAGTAACAGAGGTAGAGGAAACTAGGAGAAATAGACAAACCCTGCAGAGACTTCAGGGAGAATGAGAGACAGTTGTGTAAGAGACATCAGAGAAGGTGGGGGTCTTGGGTATTTTAGGAGAAGAAAGAGGCTTTTGAGATTTGTGTTGCTCTGGGTTATGGATTGACTAACCATAATGATCCTGACATTCCCTTTCAGTTACTTTGTGTTGCTGTTCAGTGCTTCTTTGGACATGACTTGATACAGAGCCTGGAATACATGGGACTCCAGCTGATATATGTAAGTTACTACCGTGGTGGTGACGGCAATGATGGTGATGATTGTATGGTCCTTTTCCTAGAAGAGGTGCATTGAGAGGTAATCGCTACTTTTCATGATAACAGGATTCTGTATTGAGGTCAAAGTATACTCAAAGAAGATAGTATGAAAGAGAATATTGAAGGTTCTAAATGGGAAATTGATGGTATCCCTGAGGAATAATAAGCAAAATTTTAAGGAACTTTAAGAAATATTCACCGGGGCATCTAGGTGGCTCAGTCAGTTAAGCGTCCGACTTGGGCTCAGGTCATGATCTCACAGTTTGTGGGTTTGAGCCCCACGTTGGGCTCTGTGCTGACAGCTAGCTCAGAGTCTGGAGGCTGTCTTTGGATTCTGTGTCTCCCTCTCTCTCTCTCTGATCCTCCCCTGTCTCTGAAAAAAAATTTTTTCTTTAAAAAAAAAGAAAAAGAAATATTCACCAAAATAACTTCTCTGAGGTCCCCAAACCAGACAACAAAAGCTAGCCAGAAGCTCCTAAAATATTTTGACATATGGGAAAATCTGCTAGGATGTTGAAAATAGAGAAAGCCAAAATCAGATTAAAAAATGATTTACAGCAATTAACATTTAACAAAAAGAAAACTTGGCTTCTCATTTTCCACATCTCTGAAACAAAAAAAGGAAAGAAATCACATTCTGTCTGAAGAAATATTAAGGTCCCAGGGAGTTGCCCTTGAGATTAAAGTGGTAAAGTATAAACCAGAGAACTGGGCTATCAGAGCTCTGAGTCCTTCAACCCAGCTCTAATCAGAGATAGATTCTCCTAACTCTTATTGACTGAGGACACCACTACATTTTGAATTTTAAAAAAACCTCTTTTGTTTAAAGTGCTTCAGCTACCAAATATGTACCCACCGAATTGCTCTGAGGTTTGTTCTTTATGTACTATATGGAATTGTGGGGAAAGGAGTCTCTATTGACTTGAGCTGGCAAAACCAATATTTTAATTCAAATAGAGCACTCACCTGGGAAATTGGCAAATAAATAAATAAATAAATAAATAAATAAAAAGTGTGTTTCAATATTAAATTAGCAGTTCTATTCTCAGTTATCTCTAACATGCTTCCAGATCTGGATATGCTTGAAATATTGCTGTAAACAATATTTTCCATTTAAAGTCCAGACAACTGTATTTTATCAGAGATTCAATGTTTATATAACTTTTTTAAAAAATAGCATTTTATGGGAAAGATCATTTTAAACAAATTAAATATTCAACTCTAGAATTTAAAAAACAAAGAGCAGAGGGGCATCTGGAAGGTTCAATTGGTTGAGTGTCTGACTTTGGCTCAGGTCATGATCTCATGGCTCATGAGTTCCAGCCTTGTATAGGGCCCTGTACTGACAGCTTAGAGCCTGCAGCCTGCTTCAGATTCTGTGGCTCCCTCTCTCTCTGCTCCTCCCTGACTCATGTTCTGTTTCTCTCTCTCTATCTCAAAAATAAATACACATTAAAACAACATGTTTTTAAGAGAGAGAATAGCAAAGAGGTGGCTGGGTGGCTCAGTCAGTTATGTGTCAGACTTCGGTTTAAGTCATGATCTCGCTGTTCCTGAGTTCAAGTCTCACTGTTCCTGAGTTCAAGTCTGAGTTCAAGTCTGCTGTCAGCACCGAGCCTGGAGCCTGCTACGGATTCTGTGTCTCCCCCTCTCTCTGCACCTCTCCCACTCATGCTCTGTGTCTTTCTCTCTCTCAAAAATAAATAAACATTTTAAATAATGTTTTAAAAAGAGAGAAGAGTAGACAAAACCAAATGAAATCAACAGATAGAAATGAATTAATGTGCTCAATGTAAAATCCTTAGCACAATGCCTAATACGGAGTAGGTAATTTCACCCACCAGCTAAATAAAGAAGAAATTAGCATTAGCATCTAAAACATTAAAATTATCATTATCTTTAAACAATGTGGGAGGACTAACCCATAACTAGGAAAAGTTTCCAAAAACCTTAGGGATTCATTGTTTCTGAGCGCTCCTTATCACTGGTAACTGCAAGGGAAATTTTGAGTAGATTCAGAAAGGACATGAGTAACCTTGACAGGCAGAAGTCAATATGTTGTCTTCAAGCAGTGTGGGAGAGCTAGCCTAAATGGAAAAAGTGATAGCTCTTACTTCTGCAGGTTGAGAGAGTCCAGGAAATTCAAGATATTTCAGTGTATCAACTCAAATGTCTAAATCCCAGGTGTTAATATTCTATTCCTCCCAATCAGGGCCCTGATCTTTGGATAACAGACTTGCTAAGCTGAAAATTCACATTTTCCTAGACCACTACAACTCTTAGAATTAAGACACATGCACATTATATATATATATATATATATATATATATATATATATATACATTATTATATATATATAAATACATGGACACATATATTTATACATGCATATAAGTATATATAATTAAGAAAATATAATTAATAATTAAGATATAACTAAGAAAGGAAATAAATCTAAAAATAAAATAAACCAGATGGAATGAATTATATCATCACTTCTTCTGTGTGTACAGATTATTTCCAAAATCAATATATTAATAAATTAATGACTAAATTATTTTTTCTCATTCATCTGTGCCTGAAGAAAACTTAGCTGGTCATCCATCCTACACTTTCTCAACAAAATACATTTTAAAAGGCTAGCAGGGTTGAGAGAAAGGAAGATAGTTGTAGAGAGTAGGAGGACCCTAGGCTAAATGTGTCCCATGAACACAACTAAATAACTATCAAATCATTCTAAATACCAAAGAAATTGACCTGAAGACTGATAGAACAAACTCCCAAACTAAAAGAAGAGAAGAAGCCACATCAAAGAAGGTAGGAAGTGAAGAGATGTGGTTCAGAAGAGAAGTCGATCACAGGTTCTGTGGAGCGGAGGGAGCTGTGGTCTTGGGAAAGGATGACCGAGAAAGAGGAGCAAGCACATGGGGAAATGCACAAGAATACTCCCCCAAACACACTGACATGGAAAACGAGAGACGGAATTTTATGAGTTCTTACAACCAGCAGAGCTTAAAGCCTGGAGTGTTAAAGGTGAGTGAGCTTGGCTGGGATAGAGCCCAGAGGGTGCTGCCCTGCTCCTTGAGAAAAGGCAGGCAAACAGTCTAGGGGCAGACAGCATGGAACCTGTAATCTGATGAGCATTTGGGGCAAACAAAGAGGAGATTATTTGCTCTTCTCGGAATGTATTTCTGAGGGGCAGCATTCATGGAGATACCTCTCCGGGAACAAAGGAGCTTGCAGTGACCACTTAACCTCCTCCACTCCTCAGCATGAACACAGAGCCACCTGAAGGAAGCAGCACAGCTCCAGTGCTGGCTGCCTAACTTACATACACCAAGCCCTGCTTCCTGTGCCCTGGGGTAAGACTGCCCTTTTCAGTTAAGTTTGCTTCAGTCCAAACACAGTGGGTGCCTCTCCCAGAAGACCAGCACAAAACCCTGCCTAACCATGTCTCCCATGGGCCTCAGTTCCAGTAGAGGTAACGACAGGTTTCATTTCACAAACAAACCAGAGCACACCTAGTTAAAACTTGACATGTTCAGACCAGGGACCAAACACTGCCCACAGTAGACAAGGAGAGCCTCTGCAGATGACAGGCCTGAAGGACAGAGCAGCCAAAACACAACGGCAGATCACATACAACACACACCAGAGACACTCCCTGAAGTGCCAGGCCCTGAGCAATACATGACCACTTCTTCATGAGGCCATCACTTTCAGGAGCAGGAAACATAAACAGTTCTTCTAACACAAAGAAGGCAAAGACCTAGACAAAATATGAAGATGGAGGAATTAATCCCAAATAATAGACCAAGACCAGAGTCAGAGATCTAAACAAAACAGATATAAGTAACATACCTGATGGAGAATGTAGAGCAATAATCATAAGGATACTCACTTGAATTGAAAAAGAGAATAGAAATTATCAGAGAGAACCTTGCAACAGAGATAAATGAGTTAAAAAAAAGAATCAGAGATGAAGCATGCAATAAATGAAGTTAGAAATATACATGATGCAATGACTAGCAAGCTGGAAGAAGCGGAGGAATAAATTACTGATATAGAAGACAAAATAATGGAAAATAATAAAGCTGAGCAGAAGAGAGAAAGAAGAATATAACATGAAAATAAACTTAGGGAACTCAATGACTCCATCAAACATAATAGCATTGATATTAGAGTAGTCCCAGAAGAAGGAGAGAGAGAAAAGAAGACAGAAAATCTATTTGAAGAAATAATAGCTGAAAATTTCTCTGATCTGGGTAAGGAAACAGACATCTAAATCCAACAGGCACAGAGAACTGCCATCTAAATCAATAAAAGTAGGCAACACCCAGATATTTTGTAATTAAATTTGCAAAATACAGAGATGAAAAAAAATTTTAAAGGCAGCAACACAAAAGAAGTATATAATTCCAAGGGAAACCCCCTAAGGCTAGCTGGAGATTTCTCAACAGAAACTTGGCTAGCCAGAAGGAAAGGGCATGATATATTCAGAGTGCTAAATGGAAAAATTCTGCAACCAAGAATATTCTATTGAGCAAGGCAAAGTTCAGAATAGAAGGAAAAAATGAAGAGTTTCCCAAACAAAAACTAAAGGGGTTTGTGACCACTAAACAAGCCCTGCAAGAAATTTTAAAGGGGATTCTTTGAGTGGAGAGAAAAGACCAACAGTGACACATCCAAGAAAGGATTAGAGGAAATTTCCAGAAACAATGACAAGTAATTAAATGGCAACAAATCCATATGTAGCAATAAGTACTTTAGGGGTCTCTGGCTGGCTCAGTCAGTACTGTATGAGACTTTTAATGTCAGTGTTGTGCGTTCAAGCCCCACAATGAGTGTGGAACCTACTTCAAAAAAACATTACTTTGAATATGAATAGACTAAATGCTCCAATCAAAAGACATAGGGTTTAAAATATATTAAAAATACCCACACATACACACCAAGACCCATCTATCTGCTGCCTACTCATTTTAGACCCGAAGACACCTACAGATTAAAAGTGAGAGGATGGAGAAACACTTATGCAAAAATGTCAAAAGAAAACCAGAGCAGCAATATTTATATTTAGCAAGCTAGACTTTAACACAAAGACTGCAACAAGAGACAAAGAACTAAATAATCACTAAGGGGACAATCCAACAAGAAGATATCAAACTTGTAAATATTTATGCACCCAACCTGAAAGCACTCAAATACATAAAACAATTAATAAAAAACATAAAGGAACAAATTGATAATAATACAATAATAGTAGGGAATTTAACACACCATTTACATCAATGAACAGATGATCTAAACAAAAAATCAACAAGGAAACAATGGTTTTAAATGACACTAAGCCAGATGGATTTGACATATATATTCAGAACATTCCATCCCAGAGCAACAGAGTACACATTCTCTTCAAGTGCACACAGGGCATTCTCCAGAATAGATCACATAGTAGGTCACAAAACAGGCCTCAACAAATACAAAAAGATTGAAGTCATACCATACATCTTTTTGACCACAATGCTATGAAACTAGAAATCAACCACACAAAACAATTTTGAAAGACCACAAATAGATGGAGGATAAATAACATGTTGCTAAACAATGAATGGGTCAACCAGGAAACCAAAGAGGAAATAAACAAAACTACATGTAAACAAATGAGAATGAAAGCACAAGGGCCCAAAACCTTTCGGGTGCAGCAGGAGTCCTAAGAGGGAAGTATACATTAATACAGGCCTACCTCAACAAGCAACAAAAATCTCAAATAAACTACCTAAACTTACACCTGAAGGAGCTAGAAAAAGAACAACAAATGAAGCCTACACCCAGCAGAAGGAAAGAAATAATAAAGATTAAAGCATATAAATGATTTAGAAACTAAAAACAAAAACAAAACAAAAAGCAACAATAATAACAATAGAACAAATCAATGAAACTAGCAACTAGTTCTTTGAAAAAATTAATAAAATTGATACATCTTTAGCCAGACTTATCAAAAGGATAGGGACCAAATAAATCGCAAATGAGAAGAGAAATAACAAACAGCACCACAGAAATATAAATAATTATAAGAATATATTATGAAAAACTATCTGCCAACAAAATGGACAATCTGAAAGAAATGGGTAAATTCATAGAAACACATAAGTTACCAAAACTGAAACAGGAATAAATAAAGAACTTGAACAGACTGATAACCAGCAAAGAAATTGAATCAGTAGTTTAAGAACTCCCAACAAACAAAAGTCCAGGACCAGGCAAATTCTACCAAACATTTAAAGAATTAATGCCCATTCTTCTTAAACTCTTCCAAAAAATAGAAAAGGAAAGGCTTTCAAATTCAATCTGAGTCCAGCATTACCCTGATACAAAATCAATAAAGACACCACTAAAAGAAGGAACTACAGGCCACCCTTCCAATGAACATAGATACAAAAACTCTCAGTAAAATGCTGGCAAACTGAATCCAACCATACATTAAAAGAATCATTGTACATTGTACACAGTACGCTGATCCCATGATCCAGTGGGATTTATTCTTGAGCTGCAAGAGTGGTACAATATTCCCAAATCAATCAACATGATTCTCACATGAATAAAAGAAGGATAAGAACCATACAGTCCTTTCAATAGATTTAAAAAAAAAAAAAGCATTTTACAAAGTACAACATCCATTCATGATAAAACCCCTCAACAAAGTAGGGTTAGAGGGAAAACACTTCAACATAGTAAAGGCCATATATGAAAAATCCAGAATGAATATGCAGAAAAACTGAGACTATTTCTCTATGGTCAGGAAAAAGACAGGGATGCCCACTTCCACCACTGGTATTTAACATAGTACTGGAAGTCCTAGCCAGAAAAATCCAACAACAAAAAGAAATAAAAGGCATCCAAATCAGCAAATAAAAATTAAAATCTTTACTATTTGCAGATGACATGATATCATATATAGAAAACTGGAAAGATTCCACCAAGAAACTGCTAGAACTGATACACAAATTCATTAAAGTCACAGGATACACAAACAAAACTTGTTGCACTTCTATACACTAGTAAGGGAAGCAGTGGAAAGAGAAATGAGGAATCAATCTCATTTTCAATTGCACCAAAAAAATAATAAGATACCTAGAAATAAACTTAACCAAAGAGATGAAAAACCTATATACTCTGAAAACTATAAAACACTGGTGAAAAAAAATTGAAGATGATTTAAAGAAATGGAAAGACACTCCATGCTCATGGATTAGAATAAAATATGTTGTTAAAAATATCCATACTACCCAAAGCAATCTACACATTTAATGCAGTCCTTATCAAAATGACAACAGTGGCCTACCTGGATGGCTGTCAGTTGAGCACCCAACTCCTATTTGGACTGAGGTCATGATCTCATAGTCATGAAACTGAGCCCCATGTCAGGCTCTGCACTGACAGTGTGGGCCCTGCTTGGAATTTTTTCTCTCCCTCTCTCTGTTCCTCCTCCACTTGCACGTGTGTACTCTCTCTCTCTTTCTCTCTCTCAAAATAAATAAATACCATTTAAAAATGCCAACAACAATTTTTATAGAGCTAGAACAAACAATCTTAAAGTTTGTATGAACTGCAAATGACCCTGAATAGCCAAAGCAATTTTGAAAAAGGAAAGCAAAGCTGGAGGCATTGCAATTCCAGACTTCAAGTTATATTACAAAGCTGTAGTAATCAAAGCAGTATGGTACTTGCACAAAAAGAGACATATAGATCAATAGAACAGAATGGAAAACTCAGAAATAAATCCACAACCATGTGGTCAGTTAATCTTTGGCAAAGCAGAAAAGAATATACAATGGAAAAAGAATGTTTCCTCAACAAATAGTGTTGAGGTAACTGGACAGCAACATGCAAATGAGAGAAACTGGACCACTTTTTTCTATCATTCATAAAAATAATTTCAAAGCATATTAAAGAGCTAACTGTGAGACCTGAAATCATAAAAATCTTAGAACACAGGCACTAACTTCTTTGACATCAGCCATAGCAACTTTTTTCTAGGTATGTCACCCAACGCAAGGAAAACAAAAGCAACCATAAACTTTTGGGATTACATCAAAATAAAAAGCTTCTGCACAGTGAAGGAAATAATCAACAAAACTAAAAGGCAACACATGGCCTGGGAGAAGATATTTGCAAATGACATGTCTGATAAAAGGCTGGTATCCAAAATATATAAAGAACATATAAAACTAAACACCTGAAAAATGAATAATCCAATCAAAATATGAACAGAAGATATAAATAGACATTTTTCCTAAGAAGACATCCAGATGGCCAACAGACACATGAAAAGATGCTCAACTTCATTCATCATCAGGGAAATGCAAATCAAAACTACTATGAGCTATTACATCACACCTGTCAGAATGGTTAAAATCAACAACACAAGACATAACAGGTGTTGGTGAGGATGTGAAGATATGGGCACTCTCTTGCATTGTTGGTGGGAATGCAAACTAGAGCAGCCATTCTGTAAAGCAGTATGTAGATTTCTCAAAAGTTAAAAATAGAATTAATTTACAATCCAGCAATGGCACTACTAGGTATTTACCCAAAGAATACAAGAATACTAATTCAAAAAGATACACGTATCCTGATATTTATAGAGGCATTATCTATAATAGCTACATTATGAAAAAGCCCAAGGTGTCCATCCACTGATGAATGGGTAAAGAAGATGTGGTATGTATATGTACACATACACACACACCAATGGAATATTACTCAGTCATTAAAAAAGAAAGAAAACTTGCCATTTGCAATGATATGGATGGAGCTAGAGAGTATTATACTATGGGAAATAAGTCAGTCAGAGAAAGACAAATACCATATGATTTCACTCACCTGTGGAATTTAAGAAACAAAACAAATGAGTAGAGGAGAGAGAGAGAGAGAGAGAGAGAGAGAGCGAGAGAGAGAGAGAGCACGAGCAGCAAACCCAGAAATAGACTCTTAACTACAGAGAACAAACTGGCAGCTACTAGAAGACAGGGAGATGAGGGGATGGGTTAACAGGTGTTGAAGTTTAAGGAGCACATTTGTTGTGATGAGTACCAGGTATTGTATGAAAGTGTTGAATCAATATATTGTATGCCTGAAACTAATATTTTATTTATTTTTACTAACTGGAATTCAAATAGAAAAATAAATTAATAAAATAATAAAATAATATAAAATATAAAATAACATACTATCAGGGTTAATCTAGCAAATCCAAATATAGTGCTAGAAAATTGTTCTTTATAAGTTTTTGATATATGTTACTCTTCTGCAGCATAGAATATATAATTAAAAATCCAGTTATTGCTTAATTTGAGTATTTTGAATCAATGTATGGAGAGAAATTGCTATACAATTATATTAAGACTAGATGAAAACATTTTATACATATCCATTCTTCTGCCCATGTGTTCTTCCACATTTTTTTAGAATAGGCTCTGCCAATAGTTCTTGCTTTTCACTCTTTCTTTAACCTTCAGATTAGAAGTATGTTCTTTTCATGAGAATCATTTGATGTACAGAAGACTCAAAAAGCCCTGTGAAGTGACTTTGAAAACCTCTTGAGATCTTTCATGCCATGTTAAGGCAGTTCTTTCTATCCATAGAAATTTGAAACCTCTCCCCTGCAAATTACCATTTTCCTTAGTTCACAAATCCAAACTGCAAGTTTAAAATGGGTCAGAGATTTTAAAACTCAAAGCAAAATCCCCTGATAAAAAGCTGTGTGATCAAATATAAAGACTCAAGATTCTAATTATATTTGATGCCCAGATGAACCGAGACCTTGAGCGACTTAGTTAACCCTTTGACTACTTTATTGTATAACACAAAGAGAAGCAAATACTCAGACCTGCCAACTTGCAAGATAAATGAGGTTGTCAGAAGCAATGTTTGTCAGAAGTAAATGCACACCTCAAAAGATGAACTAGAAATCTGTAATTTCTAGAGTTTGCTTTGTCAATGCAAGAATATTTCTTTGGTCTTATGGGGCCCCATAGGACCTCAATGTCATTTGTAAAGGTTTAAGTAACGCAGCTAAGTGGCACACACTAAGGCTTACTTGTGTGTGGTTCCAACTTAATTACCAGTACCTTTCCTGGAATGTTTTCCCTCCCAAACCCAGATTGGGTGTGATGAACAAAAAGGAGACTTTTAGGCTGAGTAGAAAACATTAATTATGTCTCCTTCTCAACATTGTTCCTACTCTTTTCCTTATCAAATTCTATTAATTAAAGTTAATTTGGATAAAATGTTCTTCTTTGGGGCTACAAATGGGTATTACATATAGTAGTCATTATTCCATCATGTTAAAAATCACTAAATTAAGGGGCACCTGGGTGGCTCAGTTGGTTAAGCATCCAACTTTGACTCAGGCCATGATTTCATAGTTCATGGGTTCAAGTCCCACATCAGGCTCTCTGCTGTCAGCACAGAGTCCACTTCAGATCCTCTGTGTCCCTCTCCTTTCCCTCCCCCCCTCAAAAACAAACATTAAATTTTAAAAAAATCACTAAGTTAATTCAAGTTCAATAATTGGGAGTTTTTATTAAAGTGAAAAGAAGGAAGAAAAGCAATTATGGTAAATCAATTACTTGGGGAGGGAGGAGCAGGAAAATCCCTACTGGGAATGAGATTTTGGGAGCATGTTGGCACTACATGAATACTCTGTGCCTAGAGGCTAGAGTGGGCTATGGAAATGCAGAGAGAAAAGGAGATAGGTGGCCCTAGTTTGCCAGGCAAATGCCCCAATATTCTTTGTGGGAAATTTTACTGGAGGTTTGTCTTACTAATGTTGTTGATTGGAGCAATTTGGGCTTGTTTGGAAAGCTGCAATATTCCATTTACATAGTTTCTTCCAGCCTCCCCAATCCCACCCAGTCTAATTCCAAATCTAAGGTATCCAAGTTTGCCTTCTCAAGGAAAAAGTGAGAAAGGAGAAAAATGGAGAAAATAAGGAAAAAAGCTATCTGCCAGTTGCCAGCAGACACAGGAAAAGGGAGGTCTTTCTGGCTGTGAAATGGCCCCTACTCTTTCTCGTTCTGGCCATTAAGTCTTTTCCTACATAAGAGAGCAACCAGAAATTATTCTTCATATGTGACTTAGATCTCCAAGAATTACACAGTTTAGAATAAAGCTGTTTTACCCCCCTTGGTCTTTTTCAAGTGGTTAGGACTATTTAGACACAAGAAGGAGTCATTATAAAATAGACTCAGTCTTCTATAGAAAAACTGAATGGCCACTGACAGAAGATAAGATAAAATGAGTGGGTTGCAAGGTCAACATCTCTATCAGTTAGCATAGAGTCAGGAGAAAGAAACCAGATAGTGATGTAAATAAGAAATGTTTGACATGAAGAATTATTAGCATGGAATTAGACTAATGGAGGATTGGCTAATGAGAGTTAAAGAAAATTCTTAAGAACACAGGAGTAGCAGATATATGAAGCAAGCAATATCTCTAAAGCCATGGAAGGGTCCACCCTTTAAGGGTCCTCCTTAAAATGCAATCCTCAATGAAAGAACAAAGGCATGACACTGACTGGTGGAGAAATTGCTGAGAAGCCTCATCAGTGGAACTTGCTGAAAATCTGCCCTGAAGAGCAGGCACCAAGGGAACCTGTTGGCCTCTGAGAACCGCTGAAATGAGGAGCTGGAGGAAACATCTGTAGGTCAGTGTAAGAAAAATCCCTGACTCCACAGAATCTCAGAGCTGGAGACTGCCAACTCCAAGAGTTGAGTACTGAAGAAAGTGCACAGGGAAGGAGTCCAGGATTAGAAACCCCAGGCTGTTTCAGGAGATGAATGCGAAGAAAGCACGCTCTGTGGGAATCCAGCACTGGAGAAACCACACACTGGAAACACCGCCGAAGACTGGGGGGCAAATGTGCCCAGGATGTCACAGCAAAAAGCCGCCTCACCAGCAGGGCACAAGGAGGCCTTGGGTGCATCATGTCCGTGTAAAGTGGTCAGAAGGCCAGAATTAGGGCTGAGACCTTTCAAAACCACTATGTGCTCGGGGCACACAGCTAGAACAAGTGCCCGGATGCTCCCCCACCACACACACATCCACACACACATCCACACACACACAGTGCTGACAGATCCATGGAAAAGAAACAAGCCCACAGCTGCAGCTGCAGCTAGGAAGCCCCATTGTCCTACAGCATCTCTCCATCTCCCTCTACTGGAAAAGCTCAATATCGTAAGTGTGGCAAAGGAAAAATGCTCCATTGTAGCAGAGAAGGTAATGAAGGGTGAATGTGCAGGTGAGAAGCAATCTATTGATAACTGGCATGATGTCTAGCAAAGATCACAAAACTCAGTTTTAAAGTTACTAACAAATAACAACACCAAAACCAGTTATATAGTCCTGAGGTATCTTGGAAAGCCCCAGTACAGTATAATCTTGAACAGGTAATAACTAATAGTAGCTTCTGTTTTACCTTTTTGATTGAACTATAATTAATATATTAACTAATTTTGGGTACATAACATAATGATTTGATATTTGTATATATTGAAAAGTGATCATGACAGAAAGTCTAGTTAACATTCATCACCATACATAGTTCCACATTTTTTTGTGTTATGAGAACTTTTACGATTTGTTCTCTTTGCAAATTTCAAATGTGTAATACAGTATTAGTATCTATTGTCACCGTGCTGTACATTACATCCCCTGGACTTGTTTATTTTATAACCTGACATTTATGCCTGTTGATTCCCACCCCCATTTAGCCCACTACCTACCCTTCAACTCTAGCAACCACCAATCTCTTCTCTGTATCTATGAGCCTGTTTTTGTTCTTGTTTTAGAGATTCCACATGTAAATTTGATCACATAGAATTTCTCTTTCTCTGACTTATTCTACATTGCATAATGACCTCAACATCCGTGTTGCCAAAATGGCAAGATTTCATTATTTTTGTGGCTGATAATATTCTGCTTATACATATCACATTTTCTTTACCCTTTTATCCATCAAGGACACCTAAGTTCTTTCCATATCTTGGCTATTGTAATTAGTGCTGCCGTGAATATAGGGGTGTATATATCTTTTTGAGTTTGTGTTTTCATTTTCTTCAGATAAATACCCGGAAGTGGAGTCGCTGGATCATATGATAGACCTATTTTAGTTTTTTCAGAAACCTCCATACTGTTTTCCACAGTAGCTGCACCAATTTACATTCCCACCAACCGTGCACAAGGATTCCCTTTTCTCCACATTCTCACCAACACATGGGATTTCTTGTCTTGTTGATAAAAGTCATTCCATCAGATGTGAGGTAATGTCCATCTCATTGTTCAGATTTTCCATTTTCCTGCTTATTGGTGATGTTGAGGACCTTTCCATATACTTGTTGGGCTTCTGTATGTCTTCTTTGGAAAAATATTCAGATCCTCCGTCCATTTTTTATTGGACTAGTTTTTGTTGCATGCATTCTTTATATATTTTGGATAATTCACTCCTTAGCAGATATGGGATTTGCAAATATTTTCTCCCATTTGGTAGTTTGTTTTTTCATTTTGTTGATGGTCTCCTTTGCTGTGAAGAAGATTTTTAGTTTGATTTGGTCCACTTATTTTTGCTGTTGTTGCCTTTGCTTTGGGCTCAAATCCAAAAAATCATCACCAAGAATAATGTCAAGGAGCTTACCTTCTGTGTTTTCTCCAGGAGTTTTATGGCTTTAGGTTCCATATTCAGGTTTTACTTCATTTTGAACTCATTTTTGTGCATGGTGTATGACAGTTGCTCCATTTCCTTCTTTCTCACGTGGGAACCCAGTTTTCGCAGCACTGCTTATGGAAGAGACTGTCCGTTCCCCATTATGGATGTTTCACTCCTTTGTCATTCGCTTCAATTTCATTCACTGCAAAGTATGTGTTGTTCATCCCAATTCTCCAATTGAATTTAGCAGATGAAAATGGCAAAACTAAAACTCATTATTGGTCACAACCGCAACAGCTTTCGTCCTCACTTATTCAATCCTCATCCTCCAAAGACGTAAGCTTTAGAGGTACACATGACTCTCCTTTGGGAAGCCTGCTGCTGCCCGCATCCAATGAATCACCACTAATGGTTGTTTAGTTTTTTTATGGAAAAATTACTAAGAAAATTAGCACCTGACATCATGATTTTTATGACAGGCTCTGGCTCATGTTTCTATCTTCCCATTTCTACTATTCTAATACATTGTATTATAATTGCCACACTTTACCTAAACACTTTGGTTACATCACATTTGTTTTATTAAGTAATATGACTATATTATGTTTAATCAATTAAACTTCTTTAGATTTACATAAGATGTTCTATATCCATTGATTCCACAGGACATTTCCAGGATATTTTATTAGACAATCTCGGCTTTATATGAGCAAGTTGCAACTACCTGTAAGGTAGTGATTTCCTACTCCTTTCAGCATTTCTGCCCATCTCATGAAAATGAGTGGTTTACTCCCCCGAAGAAAACCATCTTCATGAACTCTCTCATTTATCTTTTTGGTGCAATTGAGAAGAAGAACCAAAAACATCCATACCTTCTGGATACTCTTTTTGGAAGTATGCCCTGAGAATGAATATATTCTCTACTTCTCCAGGCAGTAAGCTATAGAGGCATAAATTTTCAGTTCCACTGAAACTATCGATGCACCACGCAAAGAAGCAGCATAATAAAGTGTAAGGAAATACATGTGGTTGAAGATCGAAACCATATCCTCTAATCCAGCTTTTACAAAATTGAAATTTGGTCTCCATCTGTTTTACTCACATATTTTACTTTCATAGGACTCCAAATTTTTGAGGGGAAGAATAATGTTACTTAGTTCTCCCTGTAAGCCCCAGCCCTGTGCATGGTAAGAGGTAACTTGCTCAAATATGTGTTGGCTCGTGAAAGAATGATTTATGAAGTTCAGATTTCAGAAGTCCAAATGTTATGCAATTAGTAATAAACCATTGGTTCAATTCAGTTCAACTGCATTGCATCAAAATTTAGTTTCAGAAATCTGTGTGTAGAGGTACTAATTTTGTACATATTATATTAGCCATGTCATGTTCTCTTGGCGGGGATATTAGTTGTGGGTACTTTTGAGAAGCTAGTGAAAATACACATGACAATGTGTATTCTAAACAACAATATGATCACAATAACATCTTTAGCAATTTCAGGAGGTTTACAGGCTCCCTAAAGCCTAAAACTGACCCTCAGGTGTTCTGTGGAGTTCAGAGTAAGGACTTCAAATTCACTCTCATTCTGTTTATTTCTTTTAAAATTTATATTTATATTCTTCCTCATAGCCTAATTTAATCTTCCTTCCTGTAAATCTCACTCTCTCTATACTGTCCACTGGTTTTTGGTCATTGACTCTTAAATTTTAATTTATTATTAGCTATCATGCTTCCCAGGTCCATGCTCTTAAATTCTACATGGTATTTATCTGTAGAAACAACTAATATCCCCTCCAAGAGAGCATGACATGACTATTATAATATGTACAAAATTAGTACCTCAACACACAGATTTCTAAACTAAGTTTTGATGCAGTTGAACTGAATTGATTTTTGAAAGTTGGAGTGATGCCTTTATAACATATACAAATGTGCTCAAATTTAAAAAGGTGAGCTTAATAAATTTGGGACTTAAGTTTGGTCAGTACCATCAAGATGCCTAGATTTGAATGAATATATAAAATTGATTAATAACAAACAGTTGGCATAGTCCTAACATTCATCGCAGATCATGCCAATTTTGGTGTAGAATTAAACATGCAAATTAAACTTATTCATATTATGCAACGTGAACTTAATAGCATCTGTCATCCTCTAATGTAACAGGATGTTAAATGCAAGCTTCACCCAAAGACCTAAGGGACAACACATACTTCCTTCCAAAGGAAGTGCTAGATCATATGCAGAATTTATAAAGTAGATGTCAGGAAACAGTTTGTAATCCTCATTCTCCTCTGACATTATATTAAAAATTAAATTTGGATAATGAAGAAGGATTGTGGGCGATCTTTGAAGAAAGCCCTGAAGAAAGTTCTTGCTACTAAAAGAGAATGGATATATTTCCACTTCACCTCAAGTCAAAAGAAAGGGGTCTTATGTGTCCCCGAAGTAGGATGACATGGCCAACTGGTATCCTTTTCCTGCCGAGATTTAGAATAATTACTGGATCATGGATGCTGTGCATTAAAAAGGTGTTTCAGAGCAAAAAAAAAAAAAAAAAAAAAGTATAAGTGTTTGGGGTGGATCAAATGTGAGGCAGGCACTCATGAAAGAACCAATGTTCTCCATCCTTGGTCTTGTCCAAGAATGCTGGCTAACATGGCTTTAAATTCTTGCCAAGCATGTAGAATACTGATGCCAGGTCATGGGATAGCCATCAAATGAGAACTTCCTTGACCCTGTTTCCTCAACTTTCTTTTTGCATGAAACACTAGTGGAGAAGGAACAGGTATGAAGAAAGAGACAAGAGGCTGAGCAGGTCCCCCTAACCAGCTAGAGAACTTGAATAGAAATAGGTCCAAAACAGGCAAGGAAGAAGGTTCACCTTTTAGTGATGGGCACAGTTGTGTGTATTATGTGGGACTGGGTATTTCAGTCATTGGAAATGAAACCATTTACAGTTGCTAAGAGAGACCAGAACACCCAGCAAACATGACTTAAATTGAATCCTGGGCAAAAGAGAAATGAAGGATAGTGGGAGCCAAAAATAAATTTGTTTATGATTAAATCCCTCAGGAAATGTTTGTTCAACATTTATTTAATAATGTGAAACCAAAGGAAAGAAAATTTCTTTTTGAAAATGGATGGAGATTAAATTAAGACATAGAACTGGTCTCACAGTGTTCTAGAAACATGTAAATGTAAGTAAAGATAAGCAAGTGTCTGCCAGAAGGGGGAAAAAAACCACAAATAGTAAAAAACAGACTGGTCAGTTTACACTGTCATCAATGAGGTATATTTATCTCATACTTTGATGGATTTAAGCACATTAAGAAGAATATGGCATGCATAAACTCAGAAGATAATTAGCTAGCATTACGGGTATCATCAAGGAAAGCCTGCCAAAGCACCAAAGTGGACTGAGACAAACCCGACATTTAATGATGTAATGATGAAAAATAAATGCCTTCTGAGCCTTATGTCTACACGTAGTTGTTATTGAAAGTTATCTCCCAGAGAGATACCAGGCAGGGTAAGGAGGAGGCACCCAAGAGGACAAAGTGGTTTAGTTTGGCTTATGTACAAAAATGCCAGAACTACGTTTTCTGCTTGGGAATCTTGGTAGTAGTGATCCAGTGGTGTGCTGGTAAATGTTTTACTACCAGTTCTCCCAAAAAGAAGAAAAGCCCCAGTTTGTAGCATTTACTGTTTTCTATGGTGTAAATACTGTCCCCTTGGGTGACTTCTGACTACCGAAACGAAGTCACTGAGCAAAGAGATGTCCAGTATTTCTCTTTGAATTTCCACTTTATGGACAGTAAGAGTATATTATCATAGATAATAGTAAATGTAGTAAAATAGTTAGGAATGCCTAAGTTTTTGAGAATGTATTGCCTTTGTTTTTCATATTTATTTAATTACAAGTTTCATAGTTTAATTTTAATGATGGCTATGTTTAACAAACCAGCACAAAGTTTCTGAAATTTAAATAATAAATATTGGTGAGCCAGTCTGAGCCAGCTCCTGCATATCCCTGAGCTTGGATATCTTGTTTCTTCTGCTGAGACTTGGCAAAGAGAGTGGAAGTAAAAAAAAAAAAAAAAAAAAAAAAAAAAAGGGAAAAAACCCAAATACTGTTGACAGAAGTTCAAAGGTTTGACAATATGATCTATAGGTTAGACGAGGGGAAAACAACACTTTTTCCTGTTGTTGGTGAAAGTACAAGATGTTTTTACCTCAATGAAGGGGGATTGGCAATATGTAGTAATAATATATGTATTTGCCCTTTGTCTGAGCAATTACACTTTGGGGCATCTTCTCTGAAGATACACCTCCACAGGAATGAAGGATTTGTACAAATCTATTCATTGAGGCATAAGTTATTCTAGCAATTGTTAGAACCCCCCAATTTCTGTCAGTAGGGAACCAGTTAAATAATCTATGGGGCATTTACACAGTGAAGTACTACGCAGTCATAAAAAGAAGAAGGAAGGTCCCTTTGTAGTGACTGAACTGATCTGGAAGATAGATCATTAATTTAAAAATAAGAAGATGCAGAACAACATGAGTACAATGTTCCTTACGTAAGACAGAAGGAACAATAAGAATACATACATATTTCTTTATATATTTATATTTTTATCTATATTGTTCCATATATTTTTTCTTTCCAAAGAAAAACACTGAATGGATGAACAAAAATACATTATTTTTAGAGGATGGGAGGAAGAAGAATGGAAGTAGAACCTCTCCGAGTAGACCTTTTAAAAATGCTTTTACTTTGAACCATATAAATGTTTTATGTATTCAAAACATCAGTCCAAAGGTTTTTCAAAAGCAAATCCTGAAACCGTAAACAAACCAAAAAAAGAAAAAAAAAAGGCCTAACAGAGAATATTACAGGTGACTTTCAAACCCTGTGTTCTGAGCATACATTCTTTACAAGACAGATTTTAAAAACAAAACAAACTGCAAGAACTCCTAACCTTCTCTCTGTAGTCATCTTGTTAAAAAGTACTATTAGAATTGCAATTTTCAAATGTTTTATTTATGTTGCAGAATAAGGCATGTAAGAAAGCCTCTAAACATTACATTTGAATTGGAAATGCCAATACTAATATAAACTTATGGCATTAAAAATATGTTTCCTAGCTCCATGCAAGAACCTAAGACTCTAATGGCCCTGAACTGTATACTTAAAAATACTTAAAGCCACAAATTTTGTATGTAACTTTTATCAGAACATTTTAAAAATAAATATTTTTTTCTAAAAATTAAAGAGCCTAAGGGTATGGAAAGGGAGAATTAATTCTTGGTCGGCATGTGGTTGAGATCAGAAGTCCCTCAGCTACCCTGACCTGAAGGTCATATGGGGAAAATGACTGTATAAGTGAGCTCTAGAATTGGGGGCCACAGCAGGGGTACCTCACCCACCAAAGTAGGGCTCTTCGCAGAAAAGGCTTTCCAGAAAATGGTCAAGAAGTCCCACCAGACTGTGCTGCCCTTACATTCAATGATGCCTAAATACCTGCTTGTCTGTTACTTCCTTCCACCACCAGTGTCTGGATTCACTAACCTTCAGAAGCCCCCTGTGCTTTAAACAACAGGGGTGGAGGGGAGGCCAAAAAATGCCAGACTTATATCTTCTAAAGATAGATGGGGGTTGAGGCAATCTAACAGCAGGAAAGAAGTGTATGCTTTGCCCATGTGACCTCTCTTCACTTCTGATGTTGGATTATATTTGATGTGATTTGGTGACTGCAGCACATGTGACAGCATGAAATCTGAATATTTCAGTATCCATGAACAGCAAAAATCGCTCAGCTTCATTATTCCATTTTTTAATTATCTGTGTGTGCCTGTGTGGGAACAAAACCAAAACCACATTGACGCACATGTGCTTGGTTTAAGTTCAGGTTAAGCAGGACCCAATGAACCATGAAGAAGTGTCTTTTCAATCCTGATCTGGGACAAAGAGCAGATTCCAGGGAGTGAATCAATGCTCCCATAGTAATTTTAATTATTTGTTATCCTTCGAATCCAAGTTACTATGAAAGAAAAAGGAAGCTCTGATGTCTATCACTTGAGATAGAACTTGGAGGGCCGGGTGGTTCAGTCCCACAAATTATTTAGTCTCCCACTTAAAGCATAATTATCTTGTATTCTATTCTCTTACCTCATGTGTCAAAGAGAATGAATTTCCAAAATAAAAGAGGTCAACTAAAATACCAATGTCTCATTTAAAAAATATTCATCTGTTTTGAGACTTTTCCATAATTTTTAAAGACAAAGCTATACTAAATATTAATAGTATTTGGCTTCCCTGGACATAAATTTGGACAGCTGAAGTAAAACTGACTGACTGAATGAAAAACAGCAAGGCAAATGCTATTCATCTCCTGTTTGAATCTGCATCTTCACAGAAGCTCTTGGTAATACATCTTTAGCCACAGAAAAACACTGCTAAGAACAGTACCTTCCAGTACAGAGAAGGTTGGCTCTCCAAGGAAATCACTCCCTGCTCCTTTGGTTCACAGCAGCTGACAAAGTTGGTAACAACGTATCATGCGGTGGCAGCCCCAGCTGTCAGAAGTGACACAGCATCTTTTGTGTCATCTCTCCAGTCTGCTGCTCCTTTAGGCGACGTGCTCACTGGCTCAGCCAACCATGCCCCAGCCTTGAATTCCAGAATGGGATCACCTTGTACCAAAGGTGACACCATGTCTCCACCAAAACTGGTTTTTAGCCCAACCGATTAATCTTCTTGAAATTTCTAGCAAAGGGGAACCTCCTAAGGTGTTTGTATACGGAGGTTTGAGGGTGTATGCTTGTGTTGTATTGCCGGAGGCCCGCTCTGGCAGGTCCAGGGCTCCCTGAAGGGGTAGCGGCGGACGAGAAGCAAAGAAGAGACACTCACGCAGCGCAGTTTCTTAATTGGCCCAGCCCGACATTCTTATTCCCTCTCCTGTATTTCCTGTATCCTGTATCTTCTTATATCTCCTCTAACTCCTCCTGTATCTTCTTATATCTGCATCAAACTCCTCCCTAGTCAGGTCTTGGGCCTTTATTTAAAGACTTATGACATCAAAAGGTGGAACTTTTACAAATAATTCTCAGTGATAAAGATGCTTTGAAAAGGGTGCAGAAACAGGTTTTACAGAGGTATTTCTTCAAAACTATTCTAATTACAATGAGGTAACTTACACATCATAGGATAACAGGATATTCTCAGTGAAAAGCAGATAACATGCACATTTGTTTGAACCAGTAGTAAATCTTACAACTAAGATAGCAAGATGTTTTCAGTGAGAAGCAGATAGCAAACACATTTTATAACAATGATGCTAAAATTCAGTCATAGACAGGGCTAGGAGGCATTCTATTTGGCTCACAAGAGGAAGAATACATTCGAGATGGTTAGTAAGTAAACCTTTTGTCAACCTTGTTCTTTGATGTTGAAGGTGTAAGTGCCATAGGCGCCCCTAGACCAGTCGGCCTTTGCATATGAGTTTAAGTTGTAACTACTCTTACCCATCCTCACAATGGGCACCAAATTAGCATGTGTATGCGCAATAACTTAAGCCTGGCTCTTGTTTGTTTCTATTTCCTAAGTTAGGCCTTTTCTTTGGGCCAGGGTAAACATTATTCTTGGTTACCCTTTTATTATCCATGTCTTAAGTTTGTGAAGCTCAATAGAAGAGCCTTTTGACAAACATCTGCAGTGCTTTAACTTCCTCTTTATAGAGGTGGGAATATGCTTCCTTCCATGAGGTTGCTGGGGAATATCGGTCTGATTTGGAACATTGTGAGGTCTAATCAATAGCAACAGGCTTAATTTTACATGAGCAATGAGTTAACAGAAGGAGATGCTAGCTTCCGCCTACGTCTACCATTTCCTTACTGTGACCGTGTCATCCAGCAAGGCCGGTGCGGCTCCCAGCATTGTATGATCAGGACTGATGTCACCCTGGTGGGGAAATGTAGGAACAGGGAAAGAAATCCAAAATGATTCCGTTCAAAGGTACTCTGGAGATGATCTCATCACTTTTTCACCCTGCTGGGTCTTTGTAGGAAGGAAGTCTAGAAGAGGAACATTGACACTGGGAGTGAGTGGAGGTGTAAGCTTTTTTTCCCCTACTTTACTAGAGAAAACTTCTAACTTACAGGAAAGCTTCAAGTATAGCTATGTATCTTTTACTTAGATTTTACAATTGCTACCAGTTGTTTTACCATCTATAGCTATTACAAAGCTCACTGAAATTTGCAGACAACATGACCTTTTCCTTCCAAAAAGTCCTAAATATTTCAGCATGTATCTCTTAAGAACAAGGGTGTTATCTTATTACATAGTTACATTCAAGTAATCAAATTCAAGAAACATTCCTTTTCTTTCTTTCTTTTTCTTTTTTTTTTTTTTTTTTGAGAGAGAGAGAGAGAGCAAGTGAGCAAGTGGGGGAGAGGCACAGAGGGAGAGGGAGAGAGAATCTTAAGCAGGCTCCACACTCAGAATGGAGCCCAATGCAGGGCTCGATCCCATGAGCCAGGCCAAAAGCAAGAGTCGGATGCTTAACTGACTGAGCCACCCAGGTACCCTAGGAATAAATATTTTCTTACATCATTTGAAACTTGGTGACTGCATTCAATAACTAGAATAAAACATGCCTAATATAACACTGTATATTAATTATGCTTCAGTAAGAAAAAAAAAAAGGAAGGAAGAAAGGAGAACAAAGGTGAGATTTTTTTGAACATTTTCTATTTTTTAAGATTTTTTATTCTAAGCCATCTCTACTCCCAAAAGGGGCTCAAACTCACAACCCCAAGAGTCACATGCTCTTCCAACTAAGCCAGCCAAGCACCTTGAAAGGTTGGTATTTTAAAAATTGAATTGTGTCTGTCCTTTCACCTGTTGTGGGAGGAGAATCCACAGAGAACAAAGAAGTGGGAAGGTTCCTTTCCCCCTTCTCATGTTAATTTAGCTTCATCTCTTTAGGTTAAGCTGAGGGTACAACATACTGTCATATGTAAGAGCTCAGTTAGGGAGTCACTCAGATAAGGATTCAGTGGGAACTTAGTAGCTCTCTATTTAATCTCTCAGAGTATCAGTTTCCTTATGTGTAAAACTCAAATAAAGGCAATTACTCTTGACTTTGGAAGGTATAGATAGATGCATATATTCTAAACTCTCCTTACTCAAAAAAAGGAATGGCCATACAATGCTGGTAGCAGCTGGGAATTTCTTAGAAATGCAGAATTTTAGGGTCCATCCCAGACATCCCAAAACAGAATCTTTATTTTATAAAGTCTCTCTTGTGATTTGCATGCACATTAAAATTTGAGAAGTACTCTGCCACTCTTTCTCCAGAAGTTTCCCTCTTAGGGGTTTAATATATAACCAGGAGTGCACGTTGGTCTTGTAAGAAAACGAGTCTGAACCTAACAGGCCATGACTGGCTTTGTTTCCCCCTCTAAACTAAAAGGTCTAAGGTCAGTCTCTTCCAAACCATTCGGCCATTTGGCAGTCACACATTGCCCGGGGGTATCCAATCAGGAAAGCCCAGCTACCTCTCCCCACATTCCTAAGGGTGAGGCCTGCAGATGGGAACTTTAGATAAGCCCCAGTTACCTAGTGTTAAAGTTAACCCTATAGTCACCAAACAAGACCCTGAACTCGCTCTGTAATTGGTTAATTTCAAAGATACCCTAAATGTTGTAATTGGGTCCCGCCAAAAGTAACAAACACTCTGAACAGTGTGGATGGTTAGAGCTGCTGCCAATACTGTTGTACCACTGTGATTGGGTCTCTGTACCTATGTCACAATCTCCTGTAACTCCCCCTTCCCAAACTCATAAAAGTCCTACCCCGCCTTTGTTCGGGGCTCGCTCTCAGCATGGATCCACCACGCCTGTAAAGTCTGTGAGCCCGAGTCTGTAAAGCCTAAATTCGTAATAAAGCCCTTTGCTTTTGCATGCGTGCGTCGGCCTCCCTGGCGATCTCTGGTTTCTGGGGGGGATAAAGAAATCTTGGGTACAACAGTCTCCCTCTCTCACTCCAACTTAAATTAATATTTTTTGACCGGAAAGTCTTCATCAATAAGGAGAAAGTAGAGGGACAGGGACAAGGAGAGAGATCACTGGAAGGAAATTTAATCAGCATGTGGGAAGCTGACTGGCTACAAATGTGCCGAGGTTGTCTGCATCTGGCTTATGGCCAGCGTGCTCCTAGCTTACACGCCCCCAGAGCAGAAGCTGACAAGAGCAAGAACTCTTAGCAGGCTGCTGACGGTCACGGGGTGCTAGAGATGTGCAGTTAGGGCTGGAAGTCACCTTGAAAGGAAAGATCAAGGCGATGCCTTCATAATAATTTCAAAGAAAATTAGTAGCAGGTGTCATCAGTGAAGTGTCCTTTAGGGCAAGTAGGGCCTCATTACATGAATACAAACAGACCCTGGGAAGAATCCAAACAGATTGGGAGACACAGCCTTGGATGAGCATGAATTGAAGTCAATCAATAAAAATCAAGCCATCCAAGGTAACTGTAACAACCCATCCTATTTTTTTTTAACATTTATTCATTTTTGAGAGACAGCACAAGTTGGAGAGGGGCAGAGAGAGAAAGAGAAGGAGACACAGAATCTGAAGCAGGCTCCAGGCTCTGAGTTGTTAGCACAGAGCCCAACGTGGAACTCAAACCCATGAACCATACGATCATGACCTGAGCCAAAGCTGGACACTTAACCGACTAAGTCACCCCGGCACCCCCACAACCCATCTTCGTTTTGAGTAGAGTATGTTCTCAATAAAACGATCAAGAGTTTACATGATTATTAAGAAAAAATAGCACACTGGGTTAAGATTTCAAAACCTGCATTTTTTTGTCACCTCAACCACCCGATAATTACCTAACACTGGGAGGTCACACTACCTGTACACTCTGACATACCTACAGTACATCAGTCTACAGGTGAAGAGCAATCAGCTGTGGAGTTAGAGAAAACGGGCTTTGCGTTCTGGTTCTGTGAATGAATAGTCCTGAAGAACATCTCTTTAAAAGACCTGTAAGAAGTGGTTTCCAACCCAGCCATTTGCAATACTTATGGGACTGAGAAGAGCTGAATAAAAGGGATTGTGGAAAGAAAATGCCTCTGCAGCTTATGTGACCTTAGCCTGTTATTTATCAAGGATATCTTAGGAGGAAAAGGATCACACAAAGAGAAATTATGCCAATCCCACAGCAGCTGCAAAACCCACTCGTGGGGAGGTGGACTGCCTCAGGCGGTAAGGTGAAGTAAAGCGATAAAGTGAGCGTAGCCAGGAACACTGGCTGTCTTACTCAGTTTGGGTTGCTCTGACAAGAATACCAGAGAGGGAATGCATTCAACAACAGAAATAAGCGTTCTGGTTCAAGATGGCAACATAAGATCACAGACTGACCTCCTCCCACGGACGGACGTACTGAATTTATAGATGTAGATTTTTTCAAATGTTTCCACATTTTACATATGGAAAAACTTCCTTAGCAGGTAGTGCCCTGGGGGGGTGGGGGGGGAGAGGAATACCAGCCTAGCAACTCCTATCCACAAGGCAAGTGAGAGAAAAACAGACAAACAAAAAACATTGAAGCGGGTGGGTGAGGCGAGACATAATCACTGTAAACTGCACCCCATCATGGCAACTTAGAATTACAAGGCAAGTCAAAACCCAAGAGTTTCTTCCTAAGGAGCAAAGAGTTTGAACCTTACATCAGGCACCCCGACTTCTAAGGCACACCTGAATGATGAGCTCCCAAAACACCTAGTTTTAAAAACCACTGGGACTCATGTCAATGAGACCACAAGGCTGTGGCAAACTGAAAAATGGCTCTGGAGGGCTCACACACTGGAACTCACTCACCCTGGGAACTAGAGTAGAGGCAGCTGATTGAGAGGCACCTAAACTTTATGTGAAGGAGGCTTATTTGTTTCTCACTTGATCATTTGTTTAAAGCAGGCTGGGGGCGCCTGGGTGGCTCAGTCTGTTGGGCATCTGACTTCAGCTGAGGTCATGATCTCATGGTTCATCAGTTCAAGCCCCACTCTGGGCTCTGTGCTGACAGCTCAGTGCCTGGAGGCTGCTTCAGATTCTGTGTTTCCCTCTCTCTCCCCCTCACACTGTTTCTCCCTCTCTCAAAAATAAATAAACTTTATTTAAAAAAATAATGAAATAGAACAGTAAATACTAAACATCGTCTGAGAGCAGGCAGCTAATTTAACACATGCCTAGGGGCATGCTTGGATAGTCCCCAGTGATGGGGCTGCTGGTGGGCACCACCTTATTTTAGGTTCTCTGTTAGCCTTGCTCAGCTCACTAGTATTTCCTAGAGAAGAGCTTGTACCTGCTTCTGGCACCCCAACTTTTGCATCTAAAAGTTGCCTGATTCTGGTAGCCACTGGGGCTTAAACTAACATGTGCTACAGGATAGGAACCAATGGAGATATAGTTCTTAAATGGTCATTACCCCCAGGACACAGCAAGAGGCAATAATCCTCGGTCTAATCTTTCTGCAGAAGAGGCCTATTAGCTTATCTTCATATCTGTGGCCTGAAGGGCAAGCTTCTAATTAAACATATATCTAAGGGCCGACTTTACTCTTTTCCAGAACCCTAGAGGGTACATGCTCTTCCTTTGCTGCACTCCGGAGAGCCAGTGTCTTCTGGAAGAGACTTTTACATGTGTTCGGTGCCCCAGTTTCTATGTCTAGTGTTCCCAATTTTTCACTTGCTGCTCAGGTGTTGTCCCTGATCACCTGCCTGGGGATGGGGGGCTGCTTGGGTTCCTGTGTCTCATGGGGCTGTAACGATGAGACAGCACTTGGCAAGACGGCACCCCCATGGCACTGCACAGACGGGAGACTGAGACAAACCCCCAGTCTATCCGAGAAACAGACCTATTGCTCATGCTGGGGCTTTAGCCACAGGGGCAGGCATTTGGTTAACACACATCTGGAGGCTCACAGATGTTCTCTTACGGAATGGAAGCTGGTGGCTAGCACCTTTGCATGTTCCTTCTGCCTGGCTTCGGCTTACTGCTGTCTCCCAGAAAAGAGCTCTTACACGTGTCTGGTACCCTGGTTTTTGTGGCTGCTACCCAGGGATGCCCTTGGATTGCCCAGCTCTGGTGGCCAGCACAGCTTGGTTCCTGGGTCCCACGGAACTGTAACCAATGAGGAGACAGTTCTTGGCTGCCTATCTTCCTCATGGCCCTGCACAGATGGCAAACTGAGACACATCCCCAGCCTTTCTGTGCAAGAGGCCAATTGCTTCTACTGGAGCTTCGGACTCAGAAGCAGGCTTCAGATTTGACTCATACCCAGGAGCCTATGGAAGTGAACTCTGAGGACAGAATCTCGTGTGTGTCATCTTTGTGCTCTCCCTCTGCCTTGCTCCAGATCATTAGTATCTCTTGGAAAGGAACTTCTACACTCATCTGGCACCTCAAGTTTTGTGACTGCCACCCAAGGGGCCACCTTTAGATTGTTTGGCTCTGGTGGCCAGTGACCTGACACTTATGGTCCCATAGGAATGTGTATATTTGCTCGCCTTAAAATCTGCTGCCTGAGGACCTACATTCTAACCAGCCTGAATCTAAAGTGCTCATTGAGAGTCTCCCTTTTGGATACTGGCAGGTCTTAGCATAACTAACAACAGTTACTGAAAATAAAATAAGCTGCTTGGAAAATCACAAAGGTATGACAAACAACCAAAAGCAAGAGAAGATTTGAATAAGATTCATCCCCAACACAAAGCCACTCCTTCAAGACAGCAAGAGGTGGTTATCTTATCTAATGCACAGAAACCAACACAGAGAGTCAAGGAAAATAAAGAAACAGAGAATATGTCCCAAATAAAAGAACAAGATGAAACTTCAGGAAAAAAATACTTAATGAAATGGGGGAAAGTGACTTACTTGATAAAGAATTCAAAATAATGGTCATAAAGTTGCTCACTGGTTGCAAGAGAAGAACAAATGAACACAGTGATAAACTTAAAGAGAGAGAGGGACGTCTGGGTGGCTCAGTCAGTTGAGCATCGGACTTCAGCTCAGGTCATGATCTTGCCCAAGCCCCACATCAGCCTCTGTGCTGACAGCTCAGAGCCTGGGGCCTGCTTCAGATTCTGTCTCCCTATCTCTCTACCCCTCCCCTGCTCATGCTCTGTCTCTGTCTCTCTCTCAAAATAAATAAGCCTTAAAAAAATTTTTTTAAAACAGAGAAAAATATATAAGAAAGTACCAAACAGGAGTCATGAAACTGAAGAATAGCTGAGCCAAAAAATACACCTAGAAGAGGAGACTATATGAAGCAGAAGAAAAAAATTAGTGAACTTAAAGATAGAATTCACATTATAGGGGTTCCAGAAGAAGAGAGAGAGAAAAATGGCAGAATACTTATTTGAAGAAATAAGGAGTGAAAACTTTTTTTAACCTGGGGAAGGAAATAGCCCCCCAGGTCCAGTAAAATCAGAGAGCTCCAAATAAGATGAACCCAAAAATATTCACACAAAAGCACATTATAATTAAAATGTCAAAACTTAAAGAGAGAATCTTAAAAGTAGCAAGAAAAAAACAACTTATTATGTGGAGGGGAAACCCCATAAGACCATCAACAGATTTTTCAGCACAAACTGAGCCAACAGAAGATGGCATGTATATTAAAAGTGCTGGAAGAGGGGCACCTGGCTGGCTCAGTCACTTAAGTGTCCAATTTCAACTCAGGTCATGATCTCATGGTTCGTGAGTTCTGGCTCGCATCAGGCTCAGAGCCCACTTCAGATTCTGTGTCTCCCTCTCTCTCTGCCCTTCCTGTGCTCATGATCCCTCCCTCCCTCCCTCTCTCTCTCTGTAAAATAAATAAAGCATTAAAAAATAAAAAGTAGCAGTGTTCTTAAAAAAAATTTTTTTAAGTGCTGAAAGAAAAACATCCAGAACACTCTATCCAGAAAAGTTGTCACATAGAAATGAAGAAGAAACATAGAATTTTCCAGACACCAAATGCTAAAATATTTCATTACCTTAACTGGCCTTCCAAATAAAGTTAAAGGACTTCTTAAGCTTTAAATAGAAAGTGTTAATTACTAACAGGAAAACATGTGAAAATATATAATTTATTTACAGTAAATTACTATTGTGTAGCAAAATGTAAGATAATCTAATGTTGTAAAGGTGATGGATTAATCACACAAAGGTAGCATAAAGGATATAAGACAATAATAGTAAAAATAACTACAATCATTAGGTAAGGGATACACAAGATAAAGTATGTTAAATGTCACACTAAGAGCATAAATGTGTTGAGGACTAGATTAAAAATGTAGAGTTTCAGAATGCATTTAAATGTCAGTTGTTGTTACTTAAACAGTTACAAGTTTTTATATATAAGCAGCATGGTAACCACAAAGCAAAAACCTATAGGAGATGCACAAAAGATAAAGAAACCTAAGCACACCAC
Organism: Suricata suricatta; assembly: GCF_006229205.1. NCBI lineage: Eukaryota > Metazoa > Chordata > Mammalia > Carnivora > Herpestidae > Suricata > Suricata suricatta. Next base: position 53,274,130 of record NC_043713.1, read on the forward strand.
TAAAAAAAAGTCATCAAATCACAAAGGAAGTGAAAAAGAACGAAGGAACAGAAGAACTACAAAAGAGCTAGAACACAATTAACAAAATGGCAAGAAATATATACCTATCAATAACTTTGAATGTAAATAGACTAACTTCTCCAATCAAAAGACATAAGGTGACTAAATAGATTAAAAAATAAAAATAACAAGAAAAGACAAGACCCATCTCTATGCTGCCTACAAGAGGATCACAGCAGTTGTAAGGAGATACAAAAACTGAAAGTGAAGGAATGGAAAAATATATTTTAGGCAAATGGATACCAAAAGAAAGCTAAGGTAGCAATTCTTAGTTTAGACAAAATATATTTTAAAACAAAGACTGTCATGAGACAAAGAATAGATTACATAATGATAAAAGGATCAATCCAGCAAGAGAATATATCATTTGTAAATATTTATGCATCCAACATAGGAGCATCTACATATATAAAGTGAATTTTAACAGACCTGAAGGGGAAAATAGATGACAATTCATTAATAAAAGGGGACTTTAGGGGCGCCTGGGTGGCTCTGTTGGTTAAGCACCCGACTTCGGCTCAGGTCATGATCTCACAGTTAGTGGGTCCGAGCCCCGTTTCAGGCTTTGTGCTGGCAGCTCAGAGCCTGGAGCCTGCTTCGGATTCTGTGTGTCCCTTTCTTTCTCTGTCCCTTCCCTGCTCATGATCTGTCTCTCAAAAATAAATTTTAAAATGTTAAATATAATAATAATAGGGGACTTTAATACTCTGGTTTCATTAATGGATAGATCATCCAAGTAGAAAACCAATAACCTTTAAATTTCACAATATACCAAATAAGATATACAGATATATATGTGGATCATTCCATATTAAAAGCAACAAAATAAATATTCTTCTCAAGACTATATGGAATAGTCTCCAGTACAGATCATATGTTATACCACAAAACAAATACTTACAAGGATGGAAATCATCTGAAGCATCTTTTCAAACCACACTGGTATGAAACCAGAAGTCCATTCCAAGAGATAGCTAGAAAACCTGCCAACATGTGGAGATTAAACAGCATACTACTAAACATCCAGTTAGTTAAAGAAGAATCAAAAGAGAAATCAAAAAACACCTTGAGACAAATAAAAATGGAAATATAACATAATACAACTTATATGATGCAATAAAAGCAGTTCTAAGGGGTAAGTTCATAACCATAAATGCTTACCTTAAAATACAAGAAAAATGTCACATAAACAACAAAACTTAACATCTCAAGGAACTATTTTAAAAAAGGACAAAGCCCAAAGTCAGGGTAAGTAATAAAGATTATAGCAGAAACAAATAAAATTGAAACTAAAAAAGACAATTTAAAAAAATCAATGAAACTACTACCTGGTTCTTTGAAAAGATAAACAAAATTGACAAACCCTGAGCTAGACTCACCAAGAAAAAAAGAGGAAGGATTCAAATAAATATAATCAGAAATGAAAGAGGTTACAACTGATAAAACAGGAATACAAAAGATCATAAGAATCTACTGAGAGCAACTATATGCCAACAAACTGACAACCTGGAAGAAATGGATAGATTTATATGTAGAAATAGAAAAATTAAACAGACCAACTATCAGTAAGGAGATTGAATCAATAATCCAAAACATTCCACAAATAAAAGTCCAGGACCAGACAACTTCACTAGTGATTTCTACTAAACATTTGAAGAAAAATTAATACAAAATATTCTCAAACTCTTCCAAAGTAGTAGAGGCAGGAACATTTCCAAACTCTTTTTTAAAATATTTATTTATTTTTGTGAGACAGACGGTACAAGCAAGGAAAGGGCAGAGAGAGAGGGGAACAGAGGATCTGAAGCAGGCTCCGTGCTGACAGCAGAGAGCCCAATGTGGGGCTTGTACTCAGCAATGGAGACATCATGACCTGAGCCAAAGTCAGATGCTCAACCAACTGAGCCACCTGGTGCCTCCCAAACTCATTTTAAGAGACTGGCTTTACCTGATACCAAAACCAGACAAGGAAACCACATGAAAAGAAAATTACAGGCCAATATCCCTGACTAACACAGATGTAAAAATCCTCAACAAAATATTAGCAAATCAAATGCAGCAATACATTAAAAGGATCATACATCATGACCAAGTGGAATTTGTTTCAGGGATGAAAGAATTGTTTAATATCCACAAATCAATTGTGATACACATTAACAAAACGAAGGATAAATGTCACATGATTATCTCCATAGGTGTAGAAAAATAATTGTAAGAAAATTCACCATCTATTTATTATTTTAAAAAAACTCCCAACAAAATGGGTAAAGAGTAAAAATACTACAACATGATAAAGACCATATATGAGAAACCTACATTGAACATCATACCTAGTGGTGAAAAGCTGAAGTTTTTCCTCTAAGATTAGGAACAAGGCAATGATGCTCAGTCTCTCTACTTGTATTCAACACCGTATTGTAAGACCTACCCAGAACAAATAGGCAGAGGAAAATACCCAAATTGGAAAAAAGAAAAAAGAAAAAGTAAACTGGCATTATTTGAAGATGGAATATTATATATAAAAAATCATAATGATTTCAAAAATTGTTAGAATAAATGTATTCAGTAAAGTTGCAGGATACAAGATAATAATATATATAATCTGTTGCACTACTATATGCTAATAACTATCAAAAAGAGAAATTAAGAAAACAATCCCATTTAAAACTGCATCAAAAGAAAATACCTAGAGATAAATTTTACCAAGGATGTAAAAGACTAATTCACTGAAAGAAATTGAAGATAACACAAATAAATAGAAACATATTTAATACTAGTGGATTGGAAGAATCTTGTTAAAATGTCTGTACAGATACAGTGCAATCTCTATCAAAATTCCAACAGGATTTTTCACAGACATAGAACAAACAATCCTAACATTTGTCTGGAACCACAAAAGACCCTGAAAACCAAAGCAATCTTGAAAAAGAAGAATGAAGTAACAAAAATCATGCTCTCCAGTTTTAAACTGTACTACAAAGCTGTATTAATTACAACAGTATGTTACTGGCACACCAAAAAAGACACATAGATCAATGGAACAGTAGAGAGACCAGAAAGAAACCCACACTTACACAAAGGAGGGAAGAATGTACAATGGAGGAAAGACTACCTCTTCAATAATGGTGTTGGAAAAACTAAACAACTACATGCAAAAGACATGAAACTAGACCACTGTCCTTATACTATATACAAAAATAAACTCAAATAGATGAGAGACTTAACTGTGAAACTGGAAATAACAAACTCCTAGAAGAAAACAAAGGCAGTAAGTTCTTGGAGCATCAGTCTGAGCACTATTTCTTTTTAATCTGTCTCCTCAACAAAAGCAAAAATAAACAAATGAGTCTACATCAAACTAAAAGCTTTCAGAGTCTATTGAATACTGAAAATGAACCAAGGGCTGAAGGGGGAGGGGGAGGGGGAGGGGGGATGGTGGTAATGGAGGAGGGCACTTGTGGGGAAGAGCGCTGGGTGTTATATGGAAACCAATTTGACAATAAACTATTAAATAAATAAATAAATAAATCTTTTACACGGCAAAGGAAACTAAGGGTGAAACAAAAAGACAACCTATGACGTAGGAGAAGGTATCTGCAAATGTTATTTCCAATAAGGGGTTAATATACAAAATATATAAGGAACCCACATTATTCAATATAAAAATAAACCAAATAATCCAACTTAAAAATATGGGCAGAGGACTTGAATAGACATTTCTCCAAAAGACCTATGAACACATGAAAAGATGCTCAACATTACTAGTTATCAGGAAAATGCAAATTAAAAACACAGTGAGAGACCACCTCACACTTGTCAGAATGGCTAGTATCAAAAGGACAAGAAATAACAAACCTTGGTGAAGATGCAAGAAAAGGGAAACCTCGTGCACTATTGGTGGGAATATAAAATGGTGCAGCCATTATGCAAAACAGTACAGAGGTTCCTCAAAAATTAAATATAGAAGTATCATATGATCTAGCAATTCCATTTCTGGGTATTATCTGAAGGAAATGAAAACACTAATCTGAAAGGGTGCCTGGGTGACTCAGCAGGTTAGGCATCTGACATCAGTTTGGGTCATGATTACATGATCCATGGGTTTAAATTAAGCCCCATGTTGGGCTCTGCTGAGAGCTCAGAGCCTGAAGCCTGCTTCAGATTCTGGATGTATGTGTCTCTCTCCCCTTCACCCACCCTGCCTCCCTCTCCCTCTCTCCCTTTTCCTCTCCCTCTTTCCTATTCTCCCTCCTTCCCCAAAAAATAAACATTAAAAAAAGAAAAAGAAAAAATTAATCTGAAAATATATACGTACCCTATGTTCATTGCATCATTAATTATAATAAACAAGATATGGAAGCAACCTCAGTATCTATTGATAGACAAATACATAAAGAAGGTTCAGTACATATATACTCAATGGAATATTCCTCAGCCATAAAAAATAATGAAAACATGGATGACCTAAAGAAATTAGGCTAAGTGAAAATAGCCAGACAGAAAAGGCAAATACTGTATGATTTCAGTTATATGAAGTCTAAAAATCAAAACAAATGAACGAACATAATAGAAACAAACTTTAGAGAACAATATGTTGGCTTTGCAGGAAGAGGGGAGGGAGGATGAACAAAACAGGGGAAGGGGAGTAAAATGTACAAACATCCAGTTATAAACTAAGTAAGACAGGAATACAATCCATATGGGGAATATAGTAAATAATATGTAATAACTTTATGGTGACAGATGGTAACAGTCACCATCACATTATAGTGATCACTTTGTAATGTATCGTCATATATATTGTATAACGTACAACATCGTACGATATCATACACCCAAAACTAACACAATATTTTATGTCAGCTACACTTCAATTGAAAAAAACCTGATTTCTCACCAAAGAGAATGAATACCATTGTGGATATTGCCTTTAAACCCAATGTATCCTTTATTCTGGGAGTCAGTTCTATAGTGGTTTCTGTTGGAGACATACAAGAAAATTTTACTCAGTTCTCCAATCTGTCTCTGGTGTTTTATTGATAATGTATTTCTCTAAATGAGCTTCTCGGTGCCAATAGTCAAGGTATTAATAGTATCCCCTGATATTCTTAATAATGACCAACATCACCTTTCTACTGATGACTTCAGAGACCAGCCACAGAGGAGTGAGCCTACTACACCCACTGATTACAGCTAAAACTTCTGGACAACACAGATAAAGCAACAGGCCGATTCAGGAAAGTAGTCAAGAGAAGGGTAACTGAAGGCTCCACTTGGAGAAGGCATCTGTTTGCGGGTTGTTTCTTTTTTCTCCTCCCAGTTTTGAACAGAGGGTGACCTCACTCATGAAACTGCCCACAGAGGCAGCGGCTAAACTTTCAGCCTGTCCTTCTGGCCAGGAAAATAGGCAAAGGAGACCAGGTGATCAGAGTTTTACAAGGGAAATTGCTTTCCTCCTGCCACTTTGGATCAGGGTGACTCCAGTTACACCAAATTGCGAAGCTGCAGTTTGGGCGGCTTTAGTTCAGGGGAAGCCTGACATCTTGGCCATGGAACTGAAGAAGGGACCACTGGAAACCAGAGTGTGGAAGTACGCCCAGACAGAAGGAAAGCGAAAAAGCACATTCCTAAGTGCATAAAATGGCAGTTACTAGACTCACACCAGAGATGCACATGTGAAAACGAAAGTAACATAACAAAGAGTTTTAAAATAGAACTACAATATAAGCCACATCTGGGCTTATAGCGAAAGGAATTGAAAACTGTTTCTCAAAGAGATATCTGCACACCACATTTGCTGTATTATTCATAATAGCTAAGATACGGAGACATGGAGACAACATCCATGTCCTTTGATAGATGAATGAATAATGAAAACGTAACACACACGCACTCATGTGCACACACACACACACAGAAATATTTTCCAGACATAAAAAAGGACAACCTGCCGTTTGTGATGGGATGGATGAAACTTGAGGACGGTATGCTAAGCAAAATAAGTCATTCACAGAAGGAGAAATACCATATGGTTCCACTTATATGTGGAATCTAAAAAAAAAAAAGTCAGTTTTAGAACGGTAGCTGTCAGGGGCTGGAGAAGGATAGAGTGGTGGTGATGTAGGTCAGAGGGCACAAATTTTCAACTACAAGAAGAGTAAGTTTGAGGATCTAACATATAGCATAGTGACTATCGCTAATATGGTATTGTATACTGGAGAGTTACTGAGAACTATTCTGAGATCATGCACACACATAAAGTTAAATAAATGAGGTGATAGATGTGCTAGTTATCTTGATCTTGGTAATTGCTCCACAATGTATATGTATATCAGATCATCATGTTGTGCACTTTATTTTTTTCAATAGTTTACTGTCAAATTGGTTTCCATACAACACCCAGTGCTCTTCCCCACAGTGCCCTCCTCCATCACCTCCACCTCTTTCCCCCACTCACCCTTCAACTCTCAGTTCATTTTCAGTATTCAATAGTCTCTCAGGTTTTGTGTCCCTCTCTCTCCCCAACTCTCTTTCCCTCTTCCCCTCCCCCTGGTCCTCCATTAGGTTTCTCCTGTTCTCCTATTAGACCTATGAGTTGTTGTGCACTTTATAAGTACACAGTTAGGGGCACCTGGGTGGCTTAGTTGGTTGAGAGATTGATTTCGGCTCAGGTCATGATCTCACAGTCCATGAGTTCAAGTTCCCCCGTCGGGCTCTGTGCTGATGGTCCAGAGCCTGTAGTCTACTTCAGATTCTGTGTCCCCTCTCTCTCTGCACCTCTTCCACCCTCCCCCCTCCCTCCCTCTGTCTCTGTCAAAAATAAATAAATATTTAAAAATAAAAAAATATACAATTATACTTTTTAATTATTCCTGAATAAAATTTAAAAATAATAATAAATAAATTTAAATAAATAAATATGCCACCCCCAATGGGGACCAAGCATTAATAGCAAAGACTTGGAAAACTAAACTGACCTTGGAAATGCCATGCACAGAAGAGTAGACAGAACACATAGTGTGACCCTAACTGGTTTGATTACCTGCTAAAACAGCAAAAATTCAACATTTTTCAAAGGATTATATTAGGACTAATAGTTTCAGAATATAATGGTGAAAATGTCTGGGATACAATCCAAAACACTCAACATATAAAGGCTAAAGGAAACGTGACAAATTCACAAGTAAAAAGGCAACTCGTTGACGGCAACCTTAGCTAGCCCAGATGTCATAATTACGAGACAAAGCATTAAAGCAGATACTGCAACTGCACTCCATGAGGTAAACTGTCTTGAATGAAAGATGTCCTCACAGGGAAATGAGAACTGGAGAAAAAAACCAAATGGAAAATTTTAAACTAAAAACTGCAATACTTGAAATGAAAAAGTCATTAAATGGGATCAATAGCAGAATGGAAATGGCAGGGAGATAGACCAAAAGAAATTCTTTAATTGGTAGAGAGAAAAATGGGGAAAAATTAACAGAGCTTTGTGGATCTAGAATAGAATATCAAAATGTAGAGCCTTCATGTCATTGGAGTTCAGAAAAAAAAATATGTGATTAGTGCAGAAATATATATATACTTATATATGTATATTCAGTATGTATGTATTTGTAATATATATTAGTATATTCAGTATAAAATAGTAATATATTATATATAGTTATACATATATTTACACACACACACACGACCCTTGAATAGCACAGGTTTAAACTGCATGGTCCCACTTATACATGGATTTTTTAAATAAATAGAGTAGTGTCATGTATTTTCTTCCTCTATCTTACTTTGTTGTAAGAATACAGTATATAATATGTACACAAAATACATGATAATTGACTGTTTATGTAAAATACGTCTTAATTGATTGTTTATGTTATCAGTAAGGCTTCCAGGCAACAGTATGCAATTTGAGGGAGTTGAAAGTTATACGTGGATTTTCAACCATGCAGGGGTTTGGTACTTCTACTTCCTATGCTGTTCAAAGGTCAACTATCCTGAACCCAGGAGATAAATCTATAATCTAAATGTATCCCCTGAGGTCTTGTGTACTTTCTAGGGGTATTCTCCTAATTTGTATTTGGAATTTTCTCACAGCCAACAGAAAGTGGAAACCAGGTCACATATGAGAGTCACAGTATTCATGCAATCTAAATAAGTCAGTTGCCTAGAAGTAACTATTATTCCCAGAAATTAGACCAAAAATAAATTTCTCCCATCAGTTCTCATAAGGAAAACACTATACAACATTTTCTATATCTTTCCAGTAGTGAAATAGTAATGAGTTTCAAAAGGCTGCTTCTCATCACATCCCTCCTATGTATTCATTGTCACCTTTAGACATGAACAAAAGGGGCCCCCTACTATGCGCTGAATGTGTTTCCCCAAAAGTCAGATACTAAAGCTTTAACACCCAGCATGAGGGTATTTGAAGATGGGAGTCCTTGGGAGGTAATCAAGATTAGATGAGGTCATGAGAAGGGAGCTTCAGTCTGATGGAATTATTGCCCTTGTAAGAGACACAAAAAGCCTTTAACTGTCTCCACGGGCACATGCACGAAGTCACGTGAGCACACAGTGAGAAGGTTGCAGGCTTTCCGGTAGTTAAGCCACTAAGTCCTGTGGGATTTTGTTATGGCGGCCTGACCTAATTAAAACAGCCTCACTCTAGAAGCCCCTGCTCTGGTTCTTCTCCATCTGTGCTCCTTCCCCCCCCCCACACACAAAATAGTGCTCAAAGGCCAAGGGATCTATGGTCAAACAAAACTTCCACTACTTCAGCTCAGGTCATGATCTAGCAGGTCGTGGCTTCGAGCCCTGCACTGGGCTCTGGGCTGACAGCTCAGAGCCTGGAGCCTGCTTTGGATTCTGCCCCTCCCCAACTTGTGTGCTCTCTCCCTCTCGCTCACTTGTTCTCTCTCTTTCAGAAACAAAATAAAACTTTAAAAATATATAAATAAATAAAGATTGTTAGCTTAGTTTGTAACTTATGTGATACGAGGCCCTACAAACGTCTGGGGCAGAAATACCTGTGTTAGATTTAATTCTACCTCATCATTTTCTCAAACATATATCTGTCTGAGCTCTGAAATACTTAATTAAGCACTTCTAAGGACACTTCTGGGGTGCATCTGGGTAGGTAAGTCAGTTGAGCGTCCCACTTCAGCTCGGGTCATGAACTTGCGGTTGGTGAATTCAAGCCCCACCTTGGGCTCCTTGCTGACAGCTCGGGGCCTGGAGCCTGCTTCAGATTCTGTGTCTCCCTCTCTCTCTGTTCCTCTCCCACTCACACTGTCTCTCTGTCTCTCAAAAATAAATAAATATAAAATAAAAAACTTAAGGACACTTTTTGGTCCGTACATTGGGAACATTGCCCTTGTTCCACTGGATTCTCTAAGAGCCAAGTTTTTAGAGTCCCTGCCTCAGGATCACTAGTGACTTATCTTGATCTTGGTAATTGCTCCACAATGTATATGTGCCTCAAATCATCACATTGTACACTTTAAATATATATCATTATATCTGTCAATTATTCTTCAACAAGATTAATAATAAAAATAAATTTAAAATAAATTAAAAACATTTACCCAAGCCCAGGCCCCCTTGATGGACCATGTAGTCACAACAAAAACTTGGAAACTAAACTGACATTGGAGCCTTTACCCACAGGAGGGTAGAATGACTCTAACTGTTTTCATTGCCTCATGAAACAATAGAAAGTCGACATTTCTCAGAGGATTTTAAAAGGACTAGGAGTTTTAGAGCATAATATTGAAAATATCCAGGATGTACTCCAAAATCACTCAACATAAAAAAGGCTCAAAGAACATGACAAATTTGCAAATAAAAAGATGACCCGATGGCAAACCCAGAGAGCCCAGAGGTTTACAGTTTACTGGTTATTACCCCTTCACGTGATGGTACATGAGGCCCATCTTGAACAAACGTCTTGGGTAGGTCTAATAGATAACAGTTGCTCCCCAAGTATTAGAGACCAGTGAGGGTCAGCTCCTTTCCCACCATTTTGCTACTAGGTTTTAATGAAAGCAAGCCTTAGAATATGTATCTCAACACTTATTAAATAAATATTTATGAGCCAACATGTTCATAGATATTTTGTAAGCTCAGTGAATATTGCTTTAGAGGACCCAGCCACACAGGTTCACATAGTCTACAGAAAATTCCTGCTGGCCTCACACTTGGTATCTGGCCACCAGATTCCTCCCTGCATCTGGACTCAGGTCCATATAATGAGAGATACTTAGATGAAGGCTCACTACATTCTTATTCCCAGATAATGCAAGAGGTAAGGAGTATCATCATAATCATTTAGCAAAGCCACATGATCTAGAATAGCAAAGGAAACCTATTTTTAACACCCATTATGCTAATTAACAAGTCACTTCTTTCAGCAGTAAAAATGTATTTCTGGCATTATTATATTATGAAGAAAAGGCTCCAGTGTTGATGTAGATAAAAGAGCACTTGTAGTAATCACCTCCAGAGTGTGGCCTTTCTAATAAAATGCTGGATTACTGGAGTCATCAATTAAAATTAATGCACTCATTTATATCATCCCATCTCTGCTGAAGCTTTTTGAAATAAATTACAGGCATTCTAATACCATTTGTTTGGGGCATGTGAGTCACATACACTATGGCTTTTCCAATGTCCCTCGCGGAGCTCCCATGTTTGAATATGACCCCAATGTCATCCTGTGGCAAATCTTTATCATTGCTATCTTTGTGATGTTCAGGAAACCAGTATTTGAAAGATGACTTGGTGTAGAAGACATGTATAACTGTAACTGCCAATTATAATAATATCCAAGTAATAAATGTGAAAGCTTTGGAAGATTCATAACCCTCAATAAATCTCTGTAGGTCTGAAGTTTAGAAGCCAGCATTCTGTGTTCTGACAAACTTTTTGCTATTAAAATGTGACATTTTATTGAATGATCTGTATCTTCCATCAATCATTAGATTGAGATGATCCATCAATGTCACCACCCTGTGATGTGGCAAATGAGGACTCAAAGTCAAGTTGGAGACTTAAAGAGCACTAAGGGAAGAGAGATTAACAGATATTCATGAGACTTTACCTAAAATATGCCCAGTAGTTCCTCTGATGAATTTTTGTACACATCCCCACACAGGCCCTCCTCACTAAGCACCCTCCATGTAGAAAAAAATGGTGAATTTTTCATGAAAAGTTTGAAAAACTGAAAAGTATTATGGGAAAACACTGTTTTGGACGCTGGGCAGCCTAACAGCAGAATCAAGCACTGCCTTTCAGCTCTTTATGGCTCGATGTAAACACGTGTGGTTATCAATAGTCCGTGCAACACCTAGCCCGAAACATTATGTGTGTTTGTGTGAGAACGATTAGATTGTATGTAAACTTAGTCTAACTGCTAAATAACTAGCTCTAAGTAAGTGGTCAATTAAAAGAGAAGCAATGCCCTAAAAGACAAACTAGCCAAGCCACAAAAATCTATTTACTCCCTTTAGTAAACTGTGAGGGAGAAAATTAATGACTTAAAAATTGGTACCATCACTCAGTTATTTGAAATTTGACCTCAGCACATTGGAGCAATGTCTCTTGATCCCGGACCTGAAGATAATCATGCCCTTGGCTCAGCATCAGGCCGGGTGGTTAGTTATGCCCACATCCTGCATGTGTCTCATCTCAGCTGCACGGTCAGAAGACAAGCATACTCATAGATCCCACCTTCTTTCTTGTTATTAACTTTGTCACTGTTCTGCCAAAACCTACCTGAGAGCAGTTATCAGAGATACAACCTTCCTTCAATGGAAGCAGCCAGATTAAATGTCTCAGGGAAGACTCATAAGTCTTTCAATACTGTGCCTGTGATGTACGTGTCAATGTGGTCAAATAGTTGTCTGCAACTTCAAGTTTCTGTAAAGATGTTTTTTTAGTAAAATTAAGATTTTTGTCCATGGACTGAGTAAGCAAATTGCCTTCCACGATGTGGGTGGACCTCATCTAATTAGATGAAGACCTGAACTGAACAAAGACTGACCTCCCCCAGTAAGTAGGAATTCTGGTAGAAGATGCTCTTTGGCACAGTGCCCTGAGCAATATCACCCCTTTGTGATCTCCCACCTGCTGGTCTGCCTTGCACATTCTGAGCTTGCACATCCACAATTTTGTGAGCCAATTCCTTAAAATAAATTTAAAATATATAAATATATATAAATAAGATATTTATTTACACACACACCCCCTACTGGTTCTGTTACTCTGGAGAATTCTGATTACTACAACACTCTGGTCCCCCATCCCTTACTCCCAAAAGTACTCTTAATGGGGACAGCACAGATGTTCCCTGTGGAATCAGTATGATTCCAGCTGTATAAATCCTGCCATCTCTGGAATATCCAAATAAGAATGGGGTAAAAAGGATAGTCCTTTTCTTTGTCCATTCACTCCATCCACTAAAAGAAATATGCAGGTGCCATAATTATTCTGTAGATGAATCCATGACTTCTGTGAATGTAGCCACAGATATCACTTTCTCTCAAAAAAGTAGAAAAAGTCTACAGTAAGACATTTAAAAATATTGTTAGTCATACTATATCATAACATAAAACAAATATGAATACAGAGTTTTTAAAATGTATTCATCTGGGAACAACAAAGGTCAGTAAGTAGCAATAAACTAAAGCCTTTTTGAAGACTAAATATATCACTTCTCGGTCTTTTGGCAAAGCTCAAATGTTGAAGACTAAATTCATCCTAGGCTTGGAACGCAAAGCATGAAAGCGGAGTTCTACCAGAACTCCAAGAAAGGCAGGGAAGTCATTTGTCCCAATTCTAACCACAAGGTGTAAACGTCTACAACAGGAAAGTTCTGGGAGCCTCATGGAGCCTCACTGCATCACTACAGTCAATTTGGGCACGAGAGAGAGATTTTCAGGTGCTATTTTTGAAACATAAAATGGACAATTTTGCTGACCAATGCAGTTCTTTAACGTTCAAAAATAAGCTTAAAATCACAGAAAGTAGAAGCAAAGCACACCATTATACCATCCAACTTAGCTGCTGGAAGCCAATGCCAACGACTTTACACTTATGTATCATTTTACAATTTAGTGAAATCTTTTTACACAAGTTTCCCTTTAACCTTGTCAAAATTTTATGATGCCAAGTGGGTAGATAATATCCTCATTTTATAAGTAAACTATGGCTGAGACTAATTAGGTGACTTGTATAACATGCACCCGACTAATAGAGAGTGCATTCAGTGGAAGACCCCGGTAACCTGACTTCCTATACCCTACAACTAATTAACATATTCTTCTTGACTAAACATTCCTAAACTCAGTAACCTTTATGAAATTTTGCTTAATAAGGAAAACACTAATAGTCAAATATTTGTTCTAATGAAATAATAAACGAGTAAATAAAAGATGTTCAAGGAATAGCAACCACTGTTTTTAAATACAGCAACTGGATCTAAACTAGCAAAATGCTGTTAGTAGAGATCTGTGGGAATTTCCCACTGTAAACAAATAGTCCTTTATGATTAGTACTTGTCAGTCATCAATAAATGACATGCTAATAAGCAACCCTGAGTCTTTGTCAGACATGAATGGGTTTGCTTAAGCAAACTGATGAAGTAAAAGTACTTCAGCTACACCTTATGGGAATTTTCACAAAATTTGTATCAAATGCATCCTGAGCCTAAAATTTTGTCTTAGGAACGTTTGCTTCTCAACTTTCCTATAGCCAAATTATGAGTATGCTTTCCCAAAATTTAATCTTTGTTTTTCTTTTAGGTACCATTATAAAATCCTCATGGAATATACAAGGATTATAAAAAATAAATGGGAAATGCCCAGTTTTATGAAACTGATCATTGTGGCTCTTCATATTCTTTATTGGCAACTCTATAGAGATAAGTCTTGTTCCTTCTCTACTACAGACATCCCAGAAGGAAAGTTCAGTGGCAGCAAAGTTAAAACAAAAGAAGGCAGGGATTTCAAAGCCATCAGAAAGGCTGAAGACAGGGCAATCGTTACGACAAAACAGCACTCTCTTGAGCTGATCCAAAATTCAATCTCTAACTATGCTTTTCTAGTTATTTTTATTTTGTTGACTTTGAAACAGACCTATCATGATTTATCTATACCTACATTTTGCCTATAATTAGTTAGATATGAAGGGATCCTTTTTCCTAAAAGGGAAAAAACTGCAACATAATCCCTGGCAATGAATATCAAGCAATATATGAAAAGCACTGGAGAAGAGAAAGATAAGAATGAATTGCAGACACAGCTCAGTGGAAAAGGGGCCAGTATGAATACACATATGCTAATAGAGCAACAAGAATGGGGCAGAAATTTTAAGAGCTAACAACAAAAAAGCGTCAAAGGGAAGCAAAAGTGACAATAAAGATGAAGCAGAGGCTTCAAAGCATGAAAATGGAACTCAATTTCTAGAAGAATGAAGATATTCCACTGATAGAAAAATCAGTTTTCATCCTAATTTTAAAACCTTAACACGTTACACAATGGGTATTTCAAAATCCTACCCAGGTATGGCCTTAAAATTGAGGGCTACAGTATGATGAAGTAAACAAGAAAATACATTTTAAAAAAATGTCCTTCACTGGCTAGAGGGTAGAACTGTATGGTTGTATATTTTCAACTTTGAAGAAGGTCAGGGAATCTAAGCAAAATCATTTCTACTGCTTTATATTTTTCTTCTAAGCATATTAAAAATTGCAACAGGGGTGCCTGGGTGCCTCAGTCAGTTAAGCCTCCGACTTCGGCTCAGGTCAGATCTCACGTTCGTGGGTTCGAGCCCCGCGTCAGGCTCTGTGCTGACAGCTAGCTCAGAGCCTGGAGCCTGCTTCCAGTTCTGTGTCTCCTTCTCTCTCTACCCCTCCCCCTCTCATGCTCTCTCTCTGTATTAAAAATAAATAAAACATTTTAAAAAATTGCAACATTATGCACTTATACATATGGTTAAAAAAAAGACTGGATTTTCAGCACCACATTCTGTGTGGAACTAAAACTAACAACCAAGACTATGCTTCTTAACGGTTAAATTATAGTTTCTCAATTTTGTTGTAATCGGGACATGAGACAAAGCAATTGATCCTTATAAATACATTGGTAAGAATATGTTTCTTAAGATGTATTTTAAAAACTGTATTGGGTATGTCCAAATAGGTTCTCTTGGAATACAAAATGAACTTAAGAAAATACTGGCCATGTTCCTTTTTGGTATTTGTCAGTTGGGTTCTGAATTGTGCACTATGGCTGTAACCTGGTATAGCCATGCTCCCAGGCACTGAAGGACAGGCAATGACAGGCAGGGCACCCCTGCTTCTGTAGGGACTAAGTCTGTGTATTCATAATTTAATTCTGAAAACGGCCAAACCAAACTACTGAGCAATTGCCAATACTGAGTCAGGAACAGCCCAATGTAGCCTAAACTTTTTTGTATTGTATTGAAACTGCTTTTTATGTTATTTTATTTTATGTTATTTTATTTTATTTTTTAGAGAGAGGCAGAGGGAGAGAGAAACAATCTTAACCAGGATCATGCTCAGTGTGGAGCACAAGGGGCTCAATCCCACAACCTTCACTCAGATCATGACCTGAGCCGAAACGAAGTCAGAAGCTCAACCAACTGAGCCACCCAGGTACTCCTGTATTGAAACTACTTTTATAGATGGCATAATATTCCATGTTTATCTACTAATATAATTTATTAATTTAATTCCCTGGCCCACATGTCAAAACACCTGTGCTCTTTTTCTTTATGCCCACCATCAATGACCAGTCCTTTTTTGGTGCATGTGCGTTATGTCAAGATGGATATCAAACTCAGATTGCCCTTACACCCAAGTCTCCCACCCATTAGATGTGCAGCCTTGACTAAGTCAGAGCATTTTAAGGAGCTGGACTACACTAGATTGTCTCAGAGGTGTGATAAGACATTTAATATCCTACATATTTTAAATGCATTTATGTCCTGATGACCTTTTATAACTCTAAAAATGACTGTGGCCAGCTTGTGCCACCCCTAATCAATATTGGTAATTACTCAAAAGACAGAAACATGATGCATGTGCTTCTGATTAGGAAAGATATTAATTTTGTTTCACAATTGGTATGTAGATTCACTCCATGGGGATAAATTCACATTCTCTTTATTTCAGTTCAGTTTAAACATAAAATTCTGAAGATAGTGGATACAAAATTACAACAAACAGTGGAATTCTTGCGTCCATGGATTTCCTGGATCTCTGTATGTCCAAAAAAAGTCAAAGACTTGTTCTACTGCAAGAGGGATTTGGCAGAATGTGTAAAAAAGTAATAGTTATGGTTTTAAACCAGATTTCAAAATCTCTATTGAAGATGGCAGTAGATCTTGAGACTTGGGGAGAGTAGAAGAAAGCCTCATGTTTTTGTTTTAGCACATCTTTTAAAGTAGCATAGGGGCAGGGAGCAGCAGCTGGTAGAGTGGGTCATGCCTGAGGTGGGACAGGACTCTTCTATATCAATTTGTATAAGGGATAAGTACCAGACAGATATGTAGGGTGTCTGGGGAACTCTGATGATGCAAACACTTCTAAATTACACTGAAACTGTCCAAGACAATGTAGATACTCCTGAAGGTTCGCTTACACAGTAAAACATTTGGATGAGATAGTTAAGGGAAGGAAAAACATCAGGGTACCTGGGTGGCTCAGTCAGTCAAGTGGCTGACTCTTGATTTCAGATCAGGTCACGACCTCATTGTCATGAGATCAGGCCCTGTGTCAGGCTCTGTGCTGGGCATGAAGCCTGCTTAAGATTCTCCTTCTCCCTCTGTCCCTCCCCCACTCCTGCTCCCTCTCTCTCTTAAAAAAAAAAAAAAAGAAAGAAAAAGAAAAAAATCCAAATATGTCTAGGTATTAGCTTTCTTTAACTCTTGCTCTAAATTTATGAAATGTAATTGTTATACATATTATTGTATTACATATAGATGTATTTTTTAACAATTCTAAGAATCAGTACAAAACGATTTATAAGGTTTTTATGCTCTTACACATAAGCCATCTATCCCTTTAATATCTCCCCTTCCTTTCAAATATTATTACCATGATGAACTCTTAATTCTTTACCTCTAAGTTATACGCATAGCTTTGTAACCACTCTCACTGTCTCAGATCACTGTCTTTCCAGTTTGTATTCAGTCTCAAGTTGGTCTTTCTAAAACACCAGAAAGTATCCTTTTTTTGTATTTAAAAACTCTCTAATGTTGCCTCCTTTCTGTTCCACCCAGTAGTCTACACTACTTGCATTCAGGGATTCTCCTGGACCTGGCACACTCTAGTTGTGCAGTCTCCTCTCCTGTCCCCTTTCCTCAAAGCTTTGCTCCAGTACATCAGAAGTACGGCCATTCCCTGAACTGGCTGTAACTTGGCTCATGCTCCCTCCTCTGTCCCCTGCTCTTCCTCAAGATCCAGTAAGGCAGAATCCATCCTAGCAGTCATCTCTCCTGGAAGCACCAAGGGACCGGAACAGGAGGTCAGGATAAGCACTGTGAACAGCAGAGCCAGCTTTTCTGGCTGGCCCTGACATACTCCTCTCCTTTGTCCTAGCTCTTCTCCACTGGGCTGCCTGGCTTCTCTCTCAACCGTTCCGCTTTTTACCTAGTGTGCTGGCTCCTCTCACCTTCCTCCTCTCGCTGGGGCTTGTCCTCCGTTCCTCACTTCCATACAAAAACAACCTCCCCTTTCCAGCTTTTTTACTTAAATTTGGTTATCTCTTTTTTTCCCCTCCACATGACAGCCTTTCAGCTACGTCACTGTCCTCTAAGCTGATCTTGCTGACTATTCCCATGGAGTGCTGTTATGGAGTCTCAGCCTTCCAGCCAGCCTCCACTAACTCCTCTAGAGACCTCACCGTCGGCCAGACTTGGAGACGGACAGACAGACTAGTGGTAATTCCTGTAGGCTCTTCCTGGTCATGCCTGCCATCTTGTGCACGGAGATAGCAACTACACTGGGGGGTGGCCAGCCACCTAAGGACCCAAGGACTTTGTTCCCTTCATGGAAAACAAGATACACCTTAAATTCTGCCAAAACACAATGCCTTCACTAGTTGTCCCAGTCAAATGCAAGTAGGTGGTCTGCTCAGGTGCTATTCCTGGCAGAGGCGCTCAGGTACCATAAAACATCTTATATGAAACATTCTATCCTGCAGAGCACTTAGCTCCATGCTTTTTCAAAAGCACTTAATAAATGTTCTGGAAAAGTCCAAACCTAAGTGCTCAAACTATGGACCTATAATTAAGTAGGAGATAACTTATCTTAATTGCAAGTCAAATGCCAGAACTCTGTCCAACAGATTAGAGTCCAGAAGGCTATTTTTGGATCGATGCCTTTTATGAGAAATTGAAGTTTGCAGTCTCGGAACATATTTCCCCTAAATAAGAACTTGAATCAGTCCCTTGAAGTTTTAGAACAAGGCCCATTCTCATTTTACTTGTGAGTTTATATTCTGCAGACACTTTTTTCTTCTTCTTCAGCTATATTTTCTGCACTTACCCTTCATCCTTGTAGTTCTGCTTGCCTCCCACCCCACCACCTCTCATCCTTAACATCTCTCTCCCCCCTCTCTACCCAGAAGAGATCTATGCAGACAGAATCCTCTGGGCTCTCTGTCCTCTGGCTTCCTGTTGGGTTGAGCCCATGAAATGTTTCCAGGAGATGAGGGGGTTTTAGGCTCCTGGGGCTGTTATAACAAAGTACTACAGACTGATGGGCTTAAACAAGAGAAATTTAATTTATCACAATTCTGAAGGCTAGAAGTCAGAGATTAATGTGTTGGCAAGTTGGTTCCATATGAGATTTCTCTCCTTTCTCTGTGTGTGTCTGTGGCCTAATATCTTTTTATAAGGATACCAGTCACATAACAGCCCCAATTTATCTCTGTTATCTCTTTGAAGCTTCTATCTCCAAACACAGTCACATCTGAAGTCCTGGGGTTAGGCCTTCAACATATGAATACTGGGGAACACAATTCAGCCCATAACAAGGGTGAAGGAACCAAGTTGCATATTCCCTTGTCCCTTTTTTTTTGTCCCATCTCAGTTCTGGCAAAGTGTATGGTCCTTCTCCCATGGCTGCCACTCCTCTGATCGGGCAATGCCATTTCCTCCCCAGGCCCTTCAGGACTAGGAGCATTAACTGTATACAATAGTCATTAGTCTCTGGGCATGGCATTGCCCTCATTAGGCCTGTCTACACCCATATAAACAAGTCCACCATTGAATAATTGTCATTAACATGGAGTGTGCCTTTTGTTTCCTTCTGAAACACGAGTATGTTTTCCGTAGAAGGCCAGATAGTAACTATTCTAGGCTTTGCCAGCCATACAGTCTTTGCTACAATTACTCCATTCTGCCACAGTAGCCCCAAAGCAGCCACAGACAATATGTAAATGAACAAGCATGGATGTGTGCCAATGAAACTTGACTTACAAAAATAGATGGGCTGCCAGACTTGGCTCAAGGACCATTTCTCAAGCCCTACTGAAGAGCCCTGACTGATACACCCACTTACCATTCACTTGAAGCATAATAGAAGTGTTTTAAACCAGCAAAACCATTTATGGTTTCCAAGTTTGTGACAAAAACATCGACGGCTCTTTTGGCATGCTTAAAATTCTGAAATACACTCCTAGACTTGCCTTGAATTAACATTGGGCAAATAAGCCTCCAACATTAGCAATGATACTCTGGGGAAGTCAAGCCAAGCTTGCAAAAGTAATTTGTTTTGCCAATCACCTTTCCTCATTTCTTGCTTTACTGTTGATTACATAAGTACATACTTCTCATCTCTTGCCTGATTTGCTCTTTGTCCATTAGAATCATCCTTAGTGTCAACTGATTATCCCACAAACATAGGCAATCAGAGGTGGATGTACCATAAGACTATGACTCCTCCATTTGCACTCACCCCCTCACTGTCCTGAGAGGGGCCCAAACAATGCTGTATACTTTTATAAAATTTGCAAAAGAAAATATTTTAGTCATAGTTTGTGAAGATTTGTGCATCTTTCCACATCTACTCATCCCAGCCGCCTTCACATAGGGTCACACTAGTGTAGCCATGAGAACGTTGGGGCTTCAAGGAGAACGTGAGTGGGGCACACATTTTTGTAGGGTGTGCTGGGTTATATTTAAGGGGATCATGGTCATCTGTGAGTGTAGTTATTTCTGGCTGTTTAATTTTAGAGCAGTTGCTGGGAATACTCTTCCCACTCACTTTCCAAGATTTAATATTTGTAATTTTGTATTATTTTTCTGAAAGATAACCTCAGTTTTGAAAAATAAATTTCGGTCCCAGAAACCCTGGATCTACTCCCAGGGGTAAAAAATAATCCTTTCTGCATTATCTTTGTATATAAACAATCATTCCTCTAGTTTCCATCTTAAACATATGCATCATTTGGACCAAAACATCCAACACTGACATTGCAGTTATACTACTGGACACAAGAGAATACATCTGCAAAGTACCTCAAAACTAATCAGTTACAGTTGGCACATTCATAAACGTACATTGGCCAAGGAAAGCCTCAGATGACCAGTTGTTACCACCAGCTGGTGTCTGGCAGTGTTAATGTGCTCACATTAAGAAAAATATCTTGAGATAATAGCCAAGCTCTTCTTTTCTGCATTTTTATTTCCTAAGCTCCTACTAAGTGTGAATTGGTGGCATTTATAGCCACAGGGGAGAGAGAAGCTAGCTAGAAGAGGATAGGAAATTTCTGAATGGATCATTCTGTATGGAAAAAGCAAAAGTCTGAAAGAACAGGAGGATTTGAAAGAGCCAGGCACTCTGAAAAAAGTATTTGGAATTCTATACACTTGCTTTTGCTGTCAGTTAAGAACAAAACATGGAGAACTGAGGGCATAGAGTTCACTAAGAAAGAAAACTTGCTAAGGATGAACACCACCCAGAGCTCAGACACAAGTCTTCTAGGCTCAGGACAGGAGCAAAATAAATTAGAAATGAGGGTTGGAGGGCTGGGTGGCTCAGTTCGTTAAGCGTCCAACCTCAGCCCAGGTTATGATCCTGCACTTCATGGATTCGAGCCCCGTATCAGCTTCTGTGCCGACACCCTGGAGCCTGGAGCCTGCTTCAGATTCTGTGTCTCCCTCTCTCTCTGCCCCTTTCCTACTCGTGTTGTCTCTGTCTTTCTCAAAAATAACTAAACACTAAAAAAACTATAATAGACATACAAATAATAGAGAAAGAAGTCCAAGTATAACACTAAAGAAAGCCATCAAACCACAGAGTAAAAGAGCAAGAGAAAAAAGGAATTACAAAAAAACACGTACAATGCAATAATGAAAATGGCAAGTATACATACCTATCAATAATTACTTTAAATGCAAATGTGTAAAATAGTCTAAATGCTCCAATCAAAAAACAATCTGACTTAATGGATAAAAAGAAAAGACCCATCTATATGCTGGCTACAAGAGACTCATCTCAGACCTAAAGACATATACAGACTGAAAATGTAGGGAAGGAAGAAGATATCCCATGCAAACAGAAGTGAAAAAAAACAGTATAGCAACACTTATATCTGACAAAAGGCACTTTAAAACAAAGACCATAACAAGACACAAAGAAGGGCATTACATAATAAGGGGTCAATCCAACAAGATGATATGACAACTGTAAATACCCATGCACCCAACATAGGAGCACCTAAATACATAAAGAAAATATTAACAGACATAAAAGAAGAAATTGATAGTAATACAATAAAGAACAGAAGAAATTGGCAATAATAAAATGACAGTAGGAGACTTTAACACACAACTTACATCAATGGATAGATCATTCAGACAGAAAACCAACAAGGAAATAGTGGCTTTGAATGATACATTAGACCAGATAGACCTAACAGATATATTCAGAAAATTCCATCCAAAAAACAAAAGAATACACATTCTTTCAAATACACATGGTCTATTTTCCAGAAGACATGTTAGGCCACAAAACAAGTCTCAATAAACTTAAGAAGACTGAAATCACATCAATTATCTTTTATAACCACAACAGTATGAAACCAGAATTACAAGATAAAAATGGGGGAAAAAACACAAAAACAACATAATATAACATGTTTATAAACAATATAATACAAACCAACCAGTGGGCCAATGAAGAAATCAAGTGGAAAATTGTGTAAAAAAAAAAAAAAAAATGGAGACAAATTAAAATGAAAATACCATAGTTCAAAATCTTTGGGATGTGGCAAAAGCAGGCCTCAGAGTGAAGTGTATAGCAATACAAGTCCACCTCAAGAATCAAGAATAATCTCAAACAATCTAAATGTAAAGGAACTTAAGGATCTTAAAGGAACTTAAAGGAACTAGAAAAAGAACTAGCAAAGCCCAAAGCCAATATAAGAAAGAAAATAATAAAGATCAGAGAAGAAATAAATGGAAACCGAACAAACAAACAAAAAATCAAAGAAGTTAATGAAACCAGAAGTAGGTTCTTTGAAAACATCAATCAAATTGATAACCTTTAGCCAGATGCATTTAAAAAAAAAGAGGACTCAAATAAGTAAAAGCAGAAATGAAGAGAAATAATCAACACCATGAAAGTACAAATGAATATAAGAGAATACTATGAAAAATTATATGCCAACAAATTGGACAACCTAGAAGAAATGAATAAATTCTTAGAAACATATAACCTCCTAAAACTGAATCAGGAAAAACAGAAATTTGAGCAGACTCATGACTAGCAATGAAATTCAATCAGTAATCAAAAATTCCTTAAAAAACAAAAGCTCAAGGACCAGATGGCTTCACAAATGAAGTTCTCCTAAACATTTAAAGAACATTTAGTACTTATTCTTCCTAATCCACTCAAAAAAAAAAAAAAAGAGGAAGGAAATCTTTCAAATTTTCATTATTGAGGCCAGCATTACTTGATACCAACACAGATAATGATAAAGACATTACAATAAAAAGTAAACTACAGGCCAATATTTCTTATGAATGTAGATGCAAAAAATATATTAGCAAACAGAATCCAACAATACATTAAAAAATCATTCACTACAATTAAGTTGGATTTATTCCAGGGATACTAGGGTTGCTCAATATTCACAAATCAACATGATACATCATATTACCAAGGGAAAGGATAAAAACCATTTATGATCATCTCAATAGATGCAGAAAAATCATTTCCTAAAGAAAAACATCTAGTCATGATAAAAAAAAAAAAAACTTCTCAGCAAATTAGGTATAGAGGGTGTAAGCTTCAATATAATAAACACCTTACATGAAAAACCCACAACCAACATCATACTTCATGGTGAAAAGCAGAGTTTTTCCTTCAAGAACAGGAACAAGACAAGGATTTCCACTTTCACCACTTTTATTCAACATACTACTGTAAGTCCAACCCACAGCAACCAGACAACAAAAAGACATAAAAGGCATCCATATTGATAAAGAAGAAGTGAAATTGTCACTATTGGCAGATGTATATAGAAAACACTGAAGACTCCACTAAAAAACTACTAGAACTGATAAATGAATTCAGTGAAGTCACAGGATACAAAAAGCAATATACATAAATCCATTGCATTTCTAACACTAATGATGAAGTAGTGGAAAGAGAAATTATTTTTAAAAAGTCTAATTTACAATTGCACCAAATAAAATAAATTACCTAGGGATAAACTTAACCAAGAAGATAAAAGAGCTATATTCTGAATATGTAAAACATCAATAAAAGAAATTGAAAATGACACAAATGAAAAGATACTCTATCCTCATGGATTGGAAAAATGGGTATTGTTAAAAATGTCCATAATACCCAAAGCAATCTACAGATTCAGTGCCATCCCTATCAAAATACCAACAATGTCTTTCAAAGAACTAGAACAAATAATTCTACAGGAACCACAAAGATACTAAATAGCCAAAGCAATCTTGAGAAAGAACGAAGTTGGGAGGTATCACAATCCCAAATTTCAAGATATACTATAAAGCTGTATTAATCAAAACAGTATGGTACTAGCACAAAAAGAGACACATAGATGAACGAGAGCCCAGAAATAAACTCACAAATACATGGTCAATTAATCTAGACCAAAGAGCTAAGAATATACAATGAATAAAAGACAGTCTCCTCAACAAATAGTGTTGTGAAAACTGGATGGTCACATGCAAAAGAATACACCATACACAAAAGTAAACTCCAACTGGATTCAAGACCTAAATGTGACACTTGAAATTATAAAATTTCTAGAATAAAACATATGAGAAGATATTTGCAAATGACCTCTTTGATAAAGGGTTAGTATCCAAAATATATAACTAATAAAACCCAACACCTCAAAAATGAATAATACAATTAAAAACTGGGCAGAAGACATGAAGAGACATATTTCTAAAAACATTCAGAAGGCCAACAGACATATGAAAAGATGTTCAACATCTCTCATGAGAGAAATGTAAATCAAACCCACAATAAGATATCACATCACATCTGCCAAAATGGCTAAAGTCAACAATATAAGAAGCAACAGAAATTGGAGAGGATATGGAGAAAGGGGAACCCTCTTGCTCTGTTGGTAGGAATACAAACTGGTGCAGCCACTCTGAAAAACAGTATGGGTTTTCCTCAAAAATTAAACATAGAACTACCCTGTGACCAGCAATTTCACTACTAGGTATTTACCCAAAGAATACAAAATTACTAATTCAAAGGATGCATGAACCCTGATGTTTATAGCAACGTTATCTACAATAGACCCAGGGTACATCAATTGATGAATGGACAAAAAAGGATACATATATATATATGTACACACACACACACACTCACACACACACATACACACAATGGAATATTACTCAGCCATAAAAACAATGAAATCTTCTTGCCATTTGCAACCACCTGAATGGAGCTAGAGGATATAATGCCAAGTGAAATAAGTCAGATAGAGAAAGACAAATACTATATGATTTCACTCATATGTGGAATTTAGGAAATTAAACAAATGAGCAAAGAAGGAAAAAGAGAGAAACAGAGAGGCAAACTGAGAAACATACTCTTAACTATAGAGAACTGATGGTTACCAGCAGGGCGGGGATGGGATTAAAGAATATTCTTGTGATGAGCACTGAGTGATACATGGGAGAGTTGAATCACTATATTGTACACCTGAAACTAATATCACACACTTTGTTAACTAACTGGAATTTGAATAAAAACTTTTAAAAACATATGGGCAGTAATACTTTTTACATTGGCCTTAGAAATATTTTTCTAGAGGGCCGCCTGAGTGGGTCAGGCAGTTAAGCATCCAACGGCGGCTCAGGTCATGATCTCACCATTCATGGGTTTAAGCCCCGCATCAGACTCTGTGCTGACAGCTCAGAACCTGGAGCCTGCTTCAGATTCTGTCTTCCCGTCTCCCTCTCTTTCTGCCCCTCCCCTGTTCACATTCTTTCTCTCAAAAATAAGTAAATGTTAAAGAAAATTTTAAAAAATATTTTTCTAGATATGTCTTCTCAGGTACCTACACAACCCAATACCAAAATAATAATAATAATAATAATAATAATAATATTTAAAATAGGGGCAGAGAACGTGAGTTGAAATTTTTCCAGTGAAGAAATATAGATGGCCAACAGATTCATAAAAAGATATTCAACATTACCAATCATCAGAGAAATACAAGTCAAAACCACAATGAGATATCACCTTATACCTGTCATAATGGCTAAAATGAAAAAAAAACCACACACAAGAAATGTGTCGATGAGGATGTGGAGGAAAAGGAACCCTCATACACTGTTGATGGGAATGCAGACTGGTGCAGTTGCTTTGGAAAACAGTGTGGAGGTTTCTCAAAAAATTAAAAATAGGATTACTACATGATTCCAGTAATTCCACTGCTGGATATTTATCCAGAGAAAATGAAAACTCCAATTCAAAAACATATATATGTAATTTTATGTTTATTACAGCATTATTCATAGTAGCCAAGAGTCCATACATAGATGAAAGGTAAAAGGATATGTGCATGGGCGTGTGGACACACACACAATGGACTATTACTCAGCCACATAAAAAGAATGAAATCTTACCATGTGCAACAACCTAGATGAACCTAGAGGGTTTTATGCTAAGTTAAGTGAGTCAGAGAAAGACAAATACCATATGATTTCACTCCTATGTGGAATTTAAGAAACAAAACATGTGAACAAAAAGAGCAAAAAAATAGACTCAATACAAACTAGTGGTTGCCAGAGAGGAGAGGGGATGGAGGATGGATACAATAGATAAAGGGGATCAAGAGTACACTTACCCTGCTGAACACTGAGTTACGTACAGAACTGAATTATTGCATTGTACACCTGAAACTGTAACCCTGTATGGTAATTATACTTCCATTTTAGTAAGTAAATAAATAAAATGTCCCAAAATTGGATACAGCTGAGATTACACTGGCATTTATGGAAAAGTTTCAATGGTTTCACTGGGAAAGGCAAGAGAGTTTTGTTATGGATCGAGTTCCTTTTTTAGTAAGAAAAAAGAAATTGGAGTGTGAAGGGAATAGAGAAGAAAGAAAGGCAGGCGTTACCTGTGAGAGACTGTGTTGCACTGGGTAGAGACATATTCACAGGTTGGATCCTTTCAGTAGAGTCAGAATGCATAAGTTCTAAAGAAGTTAAGTGTTTTTTATGCGTATTCCAGAAGTTATACAAATTAACAACCTATGGTTTCTGATGGTAAGAACACCTAACCGAAATCACAGGCTGCCAGCCAAGGCCCGCTGAGGCTGTACTTACGCTGTTTATCCTCAGGGCCTCCGGGAAGACAAACTCTGTATCCTTTGTTTAAAGTAGTTTTCCTAATGGCTGTTTTCATGTAACTTCTTCCTCGGAGATTAGGTTGTTAAACAGGATTTAGCTTGTTTTGAGAGTATTTATTTCTAAAAGATCTTTACTTCTGCCATAAAGTCTCCTTATAAAGGTGTTAACATGGATGTTGACTTTAATTAAAGTTCTTTCTAAAATAGTTCTTCAAACTAAGCCTAATACGTGACAAAATCAAAAGACATATCCTCCTCTTGAGTAAAAAACTCTTATTTTCTACCTAGTTCTGCCAATACACGCTCTTAACTTACGTATTGTAAGAGTTGCCATGGGAAAGCAACTGAGCGGCCACTTGGCTGTGGAGAGCTGCGAGCACTGACACCCCCACTTGCAGACCTGGGAGGACCCGAGCCATTTGGAAAGCACCGGCGGCCATTTTATTGCAGGTCAGATAACAGATCCAGGCGCCACCAGGACTGACGGCCCCCACTCTCAAGCTGGACTGTCTCAAACTGGGATGCCTCCCCATGGAATTCCAGCACCCCCCTCCCCACCGAAGCGAACAGCCAATTGAAAAGATATTTTGTAAGATTTCAATCTTCTTAAATGTGTCAAGACTTGTTTCGTGGCCAGATTTGTGGTCTGTCATGGACTGTGCTCAATGTGTACTTGAGAAGAGAGTGAATTCTCCTGTTCTGAGGTTCTGTATATATCTGTTAGTTCCAGTTGGTCTGTAATATCAGTCATATCCTCTGTTACCTTATTGATCTTCTGTTTGGCTGTTTTAGCCATTTTTAAGAGTGAGATTTTATAGTCTCCTAGTATTATTGTGTTGCTGTTTATTTCTCCCTTCAAGTCTGTCAATGTTTGCTTCATACATTAATGAGTTCTGGTGTTTATAATTTTTATGAACTATGTATTTAAATTTATGTTATAATTTTCATTATGTTTTATGATTTTTCTGGTGAGCTGACCCTTTTATAGTTATATAATGCCCTTCTCTGTCTCTGGTGACAATTTGACTTTGTTTGTTTTGCCAAATGGCAGTACGGCCACCACCACTTTTTCGCAGCATTTGTGTGGAACAGCTGTTTCTGTTCTTTCATTTTCAGACCGCGGGCGCCCCTCAACCTAGACCTGGCCCCTGCCGATGCGTCTGGTTGTCTTATTCATCACTCATTAAGTCATGCTGGTTTCTGTTTGGGGAGCTTAGTCTGCTTACACTTTAATAACTAACAGGGAAAGAATGACTATCCCTATTTTGTTCACTGTTTTCTGTGTACCTTGTAGCTATTTTGACCCTCATTTCCTTTCTTACTATCTTATTTTGTTTCTTTTTTGTAGTAACATTTTTGTGCATTTCTTATTTTCTTTTGTGGATTTCCTATACATATTTTCCCTGTGGTTATAAGGTGTATTGCATAAAATAACTTAAAGTTATAACAATCTATTTTAAACTGATAACAACTTCAATCACATAAAAATATCCACTCTTAGGGGCGCCTGGGTGGCTCAGTCGGTTAAGCCTCCGACTTCGGCTCAGGTCACATCTCATGTTTGTGGGTTCGAGCCCCGCGTCAGGCTCTGTGCTGACAGCTAGCTCAGAGGCTGGAGCCTGCTTCTGGTTCTGTGTCTCCTTCTCTCTCTGCCCCTCCCCCTCTCATGCTCTGTCTCTCTCTGTATCAAAAATAAATAAAGCATTAAAAAATGTTTTTAAAAATATCCACTCTTAGATCTCTGTGAATCCCACTTTATGTCATTAATGTCACAATTTATATATTTTTATATTGTGTATTAATATGGATTTATATTGTACTTCTTTAGCTTTTAAATTCTGTATCAGAATTAAAAGTGATTTATGCGTCATCACAAAACTACAAAACCCTGTATTTATCTACATATTTACTTTTATCAGAGATCAATATATTTTCATATGGTTTTGTGTAGCTGTCTACTGTTCTTTCATTTCAACTTGAAGGACTCTCTTTAATATTTCTTATAGGGTAAGGCTAGTGGTGCCAAACTCACTCAGCATTTGATTATCTGGGAAAGTTTTAATTTTTCCTTCATTTTCTGGAGGACAGCTTTGCAGTATTGTGGGTTGGCAGTGCTTTTATTTCTTCACTTTAGATATACCATCCTGTTCCCTTTTGGCCTGCAAGGATTTTGATGAGAAATCTGTAAAAAATGACTTTTATCTTTCAGCTTTCAAGATTGTCTCTGATGTGACTTTTGACCATTTGATTAGGTGTCTCAATATGGGTTTCTTTTGATTTAATTCTAGTTGGAGTTTACTGAGCTTCTTGAGGTCTTTCTTCCCTCAAATTTGAGGAAGTTGAGCCATTATTTCTTTAGATAGGCTTTCTGTCCCCTCCCCCTGGGACCCCATAAATCATATTTCTTTTGTCTTTTTGATGGCCTTCCAGAAGTCCCTTAGACTCTCCACACTTTTCCTTTTTTATTCCTCTGACTCAATATTTTCAAAGGCCTTATCTTCAACTTCAGTGGTTCTTTCTTCTATTGAACCCCATTTAGTGGATGTCTCAATTCAGAAATTGTATTCTTCAGCTCTAGAATTTCTTTGGTCTTTTTTATAATTGCTGTCTCTTTGCTCATATGCTCACCTTGTTCATGCATTCTTTTTCTGATTTTGTTTAGTTGTCTCTGTTATCTTTAAGTGAACACCTTTAAGATGGTTATTTTGAATTCTTCATTAAATAATTCATAGACATCTGTTTCATTAGGATCAGTTTCCAGGAATTTGTTTTGTTCCTTTGACTGCGCCATGTTTCCCTCTTTGTTTATATGGTTTGTGATCTATTGTTGAGATGTGTACAGCAAAATCCCCAGCCACTTGTCCCTATCTTTATAAACTCGTTTCATATAGGGGAAGACCTTCATCAATTTCAACAGAGATCAACAGAGAACTGTTGATCAACAGAGAACACAATCAACAGAGAATTCCTCTCAAACAACAAAACCAGGTCAACATCACAAATATCATAGTGGCATTTACAAAATACAAAGATAAAGAGAATTCTGCAAGCAGCTAGGGACACAAAGTCCTTAACCTACAAGGGTTATTCAGTATGTTGAATGGCAAAATATGCAGTAAGAATTCTTTATCCAGCAAGAGTGTCATTCAAAATAGAAGGAGAGATAAAGAGTTTCCCAAACAAAAACTAAAGGAGTTCATGATGAATAAACCAGCCGTACAATAAATTTTAAGAGGAACTCTTGAGTGGAGAGAGAAAAAAGATCCACCAAGCAATAAAAACTACAAGGGACCAGAGAAGAGCACCAGAAACATCAACTCTACAATGGCTCTACATTCATATCTTTCAATAATCACTCTGAATGTACATGGACTAAATGGTCCAATCAAAAGACATAGGGTAACAATAGAATTTTTAAAAACCCATCTATATGCTGCCCATAAGAGACACATTTTAGACCTAAAGACACCTGCAGATTGAAAGTGAGGGGATGTAGAACTATCTATCATACTGAGGGATGTCAAAAGAAAACCAGAATTGCCATACTTATAGCAGACAAATTATATTTTAAAACACAGACTATAATAAGAGATGAAGAAGGGCATGATATCATAATTATGGGGTCTATCCATCAAGATCTAACAAGTGTAAATATTTACATCCCCAACATGAATGCACTCAAATATATAAATCAATCAGAAGCATAAGAAACTCATTTATAATAATATAATAATATAATAATAGTAGGGGACTTTAATACCCCACTTACAGCAAGGGACAGATCATCTAAGCAGAAAATCAACAAGGAAATGATGGCTTTCAGTGACACATTGAACCAGATGAACATAACATATATGCAGAACATTTCACCTTAAAACAGCAGAATATTCTTTCTTCTTGGGTGCATATGAAACATTCTCCAGAATAGATCACATTCTTGGTACCTCAACAGGTACAAAAAGATCAAGATCATATCATGCACATTTTCAGATCACGACGCTATGAAACTTGAAGTCAACCACAAGAAAAAATTTGGAAAGCCCTCAAATACATGGAGGTTAACGAATATCATACTAAAGATGAATGGGTTAACCAGAAATTAAAGAAGAAATTTAAAAATACATGGAAGCCAAATGAAAATGAAAACACAATGGTCCAAATCCTTTGGAATGCAGCAAAAGCAGTCCTAAGGAAAGTATTACAATTCAGTATCTCAAGAGGCAAGAAAGGTCCCAAATACATAATCTAACTTTACACCTAATGGAGCTATAAAAGGAAAAGCAAATAAAGCCTAACGCCAGCAGAAGAGGGTAATAATAATGATTAGAGCAGAAATAAGTGATATAGAAAAAAACAGAAAAGCAGAATAGATCAACAAAACTAAGATCTGGTTCTTTGAAAGAAAGAACAAAATTGATAAACCCCTAGTCACACTTATCAAAAAGTAAAGAAGACCCAAATAGATAAAGTCACAAATGAAAGAGGAGAGATTATAAAAATTATAAAAGAACACTATGAAAAATTACCTAGGAATTAACCTAACCAAAGAGATCTATATGCTGAAAACCATAGAAAGCTTATGAAAGAAGTTGAGGAAGACAGAAAATGGGAAAACATGCCAGGATTATGGATTAGAAGAACAAATATTGTTAAAAATGTCAATACTACCCAAAGCAATCTACATATTCAATGCAACCCCTAAGAAAATAACACCAACATTCTTCACAGACCTAGAACACACATTTCTAAAATTTGTATGGAACCACAAATAGTCAAAGCAGTCTTGGAAAAGAAAACCAATGTTGGAGGCATCACAATTCTGGACTTCAAGCTATAATCATCAAGACAATATGGTACTGGAACAAAAACAGGCACTTGGATCAGCGCAACAGATAGGGAGACCAAAAACAGACCCACAAATGTATGGCCAACTAATCTCAACAAAGCAGGAAATGATATCCAATGAAAAAAGACAGTCTCTTAAGCAAATGGTGCTGGAAAACCAGACAGCAACATGTAGAAGGATGAAATTGGACCACTTTTTATAGCATACACAAAAAATGGATGAAAGACCTAAATCTGAGAAGGAAACCATCAAAATCCTAGGAAAGAAAACAGGCAGCAACCTCTTAAACCCCAGCCGGAGCAACTTCTTTCTAGGCATGTCTCCAAAGTCAAGGGAAACAAAAGTAAAAATGAACTCCTCATCAAGATAAAAGGCTTTTGGGCACCTGGGTGGCTCAGTCAGTTGAGCATCAGACTCAATTTCAGCTCAGGTCATAGAATCAAGCCCCATGTCAGGCTCCACACTAACCATGCAGTGTGCTTAAGATTCTCTCTCTCTCGCTGTCTCCCTCGGGCCCTCTTTTCTGCTCATGTTCACCTTCTCACTCTCTCTCTCAAATTAAAAAAAAATTTTTAAGATAAAAAGTTTCTGCCCAGTGAAGGGAAAAATCAACAAAACTCAAAGGCAACCAATGGAATGGGAGAAGATATTTGCAAATAACATATCAGATAAAGGGTTAGTATCCAAAATATACAAAAAATTTATCAAACTCAACACCTAAAAATACAAATAACCCAGTGAAGAAATGGGCAGAAGACATGAACAGACACTTTTCCAAAGAAAACATCCAGATGGCAAACAGACACATGACAAAATGCTCAATATCACCCAAGCATCAGGGAGATGCAAATAAAAACCACAGTGAGATACCACCTCACGCCTGTCAGAATGGCTAAAATGAACAAATCAGGAAGCATGTTATCAAGAATGCATAAAAAGTAGAAGTCTTTTACACTGCTGGTGGGAATGCAAACTGGTACAGCTGTCCTCAAAAACAGTATGGAGCTTCCTCAAAATATTAAAAATACGGGCAACTGGGTGGCTCAGTCGCTTAAGTATCCAACATTGGCTCAGGTCATGATCTCACAATCTGTGAGTTCGAGCCCTATGTTGGGCTCTGGTCAGAGCCTAGTCCTTCAGATTCTGTGTTTCCCCCTCTCGCTGCCCCTCCTATGTTCATGCTCTGTCTCTCAATAATAAAAACATTAAAAAATTGTTTTAATGAAAAATAGAACTACCCTATGATCCAGCAATTGCACTACTAGGTATTTGTCCAAAGGATACAAAATTGCTGCTTCAATGGGGCATGTGCTTCGGAAAGATTATAGCAGTGCTATCTATCAACAACAGCCAAATTATGGGAAGACCCAAATGTCCATCAACTGATGAATGGATAAAGAAGATGAAGTATATGTACAATGGAATATTACCTGGTAACCAAAAGGAATGAAATCTTGCCATTTGCAACAATGTGGATGAAACTAGAGTGTATTACCCTAAGTGAAATAAGTCACAGAAAGACAAATATCATGATTTCATTCACATGTGGAATTTAAGATACAAAACAAATGAACATAGGGGAAGGGAAGGAAAAACAAAAACAGAGAGAGAGGCAAACCATAAGAGAGTCTTACATACAAAGAACAAACTGAGGGGTGCTGGAGGGGGGGTAGGTGGGTGGGGTAGGTCTTAAGGAAGGCATTTGTTGGGATGAGCACTGGGTGTTATATGTAAGTGATGAATCACTGGATTCTACTCCTGAAACCAATACTGCACTGTATGTTAACTAACTTGAATTTAAATAAATAAATTTAAAATAAAGAAAAGAAGTCAGAAGATAGGAAAGAAATTAAAAATACAACTACCAGATGATCCAATAATCCTACTCTGGGTATTTATCTGAAGCGGGGAAAACATTAACTCAATAAGATCTATGAACCCCTATGTTCACTGCAGCATTATGTGCTTTAACTGAGACATGGAAGCAATCTAAGTGTCCATCAGTGGATGAATGGATAAAGAAGATGCTGTGTGGTGTGCTGTGGTGTGGTGTGCTGTGGTGTGTGTGTGTGTGTGTGTGTGTGTGTGTGTGTGTGTGTAGTTGCAGAAAGAGGAAGGAGGGAGGAATATTATTGAGCATTAAAAGAAGAAAATCTTATCATTTGTGGCAACATGGATGGACACTGAAGGCTTTATGTAAAGAAATAAGTTAGAGAGAGATAAATACCATAGCTCTTAGTTATATGTGGAATCAAAAAGATAATAATAATAATAATCACTGGGGCACCTGGATGGCTCAGATGGTTAAAGGTCTGACTTTTCATCTCAGCTCAGATCCCGATCTCAGTTTGTGAGACTGAACTCTGCCTTGGGCTCTGTGCTGACAGTATAGAGCCTGCTTAGGTTTCTCTCTCTCACTCTCTCTTTCTGCCCCTCCCCCACTAACTCACACACACTCTCTCTCAAAATAAATAAATAAAAATTTAATAATAATAATAATAATAATAATAAACAACCTCACAGATATAGAGAACACATTAGTTGCTGCCAGAAGCAGGGAGTGGGGAATGAGTGAAGGTGGTAAAAAGGGGAAAAAATGAAAAAGTTAGAAGTGCAAGAGGTTTGGTATGGAATGTATCTGAAGGATAAAGGGGAGAGAAAATCTAATTAGGTGAGAAGAACTGCCAAAAGTGGGTATAAGAGGAATTGGAAACACTGAATACAGGTCCCCATCCACTTAACCCACTGAAAAGCTTAAGACTGAGACAGTTATGAGAAGTCTTTTAAGTATAAACCTGTCAGTTTTATTTATAGTCAGAGCCAATTTATGCTCCTGAGGTCTATAGCTAACAGAGCCCAGTAAGCCAGTCTTCTGTACACCTCTGGAGGGCACAAGTCTAATACTCATGTTCTTTGGAGGATTGACCCCACCCAGGGAGTGATTTACAGACTCTTGTTTCTGAGTTCTCAGTTGTGTCTATTATTGTTGGCTGCAAGATTGTGAGGTCTAAGATTCTGCACAATCAGCCTGCAAAAGAAACAAAACAAAACAAGAAACACTGTCTGTCTATCACAAAACCATAAAGGGCGTGTACTTCTGAACCTTAAATAGAAAGGTAGGGATGTTAGGTGGTTCCAGAAGAACTCTGCTATGGTAGCCTGTAAGAATAAAACTGTGGTGCTTAACAATGTGCTGACGTGCAATATGACGGTAAAGATATTAGATTTGGTTGAGGAATTTGGCTTTTATTCCACAAAAGATAACAGATCTGTAAGCGCTTCCTCCACATGCAGAACACAGCCCATGCAGAACTAGTCTCACTAAATCCCTGGAAGTCTGAGCCAGGCTTTGGAAGTGAGGGACAGGTAGTCTGCAGCAGATTCCTGTATTCAAGGATTTTACTCCTTTTCTAAGACACAAGGATGATGAATTATAGTCCTAAAAGTTTGGGCTGTAAAGGAATAACTTCAGGGCAGAAAACTACTAAAAAGCCTGCCTATTTGAAGATAATAGTAAAATTTTATAAATATTATTTTTCTCTTGAGGTGCAATTTCATATAATGCATTAGCTTCAGGTGTACAAGATAATGATTCAATATTTGTATATACAGCAAAATGATTACCAGAGTCTATTTACTATCCATTACCATACAGTTACAAAATATTTTCCCTTGTAATGAGGTGAGACCTTTAAGATTACTCTCTTAGCAACTTTCAAATATGCAAAGCTGTAGTGTTAACTATAGTCACTATGCTTCACATGACTTCCCCATGACTAGAAGATTGTACCATTTGCCCTTCTATGAATTTTAATTACCCTCTAAGAGGTGGTATTATATAATGGCTAAGGTCTAGATTCTGGGCACTAACTCGGATCAAATTTTGTCTCCCTGATTTACTTGTTCTAGGACCTTGGGAAAGTTATTTCTCTGTACTCAATTTCTTTATCTGTGAATTGGATCTGATGCATATAAAAAAAGATACTTAATATCTAGCTAAAACTTAATGTGATTATGATTATTATCCATTTTAAACATCTCCTGAGAGAAAAAAATTTAAATATATTCATACTTGCTCACATTTGCATCAAGAAACTCTGAAAGTATGTATAAGAGATTATTTTTTTTTTAATGTCTTTATTTATTTTTGAAAGAAAGAGAGAGAGCGCGCAAGCAGAGGAGGGTCAGAGAGAGAGGGAGACACAGAATCTGAAGCAGGCTCCAGGCTCTGAGCTAGCTGTCAGCACAGAGCCCGACGCAGAACTCGAAGTGACAAACCGTAAGATCATGACCTGTGCCAAAGCCGGACGCTTAACTGACTGAGCCACCCAGGTGCCCCTATAAAAGATTCTTAAAAGTGGTTACCTATGAAGGTGGGGAGTGGAGGATGAGAATAGGTTGGGACAAAGCATATGTGTACACATACATTGAACCATGTGAAGAAACTAATTTTTAAGTTTTCTGTGCTTAGCTAATAGAGATTGAAATCTCATTTCTGCATGTACCAAAGAATGCTCACAGTTTAAAAGGTAGGGGTGGGAACTTTAAAATTTTTTAAACTCCTCTACAGGACCACATAAACATGGGGTTAAAGCTCCCCCCAAAAAATTAGAATAGGATTTTTCTTGGCACATTCCAATGTATAGGTGAGATTCATACCTCTCGCTTTCCCTTCCTTCCCCCTTCTCCTCACTCTGCCTCCTTCCTCTCTCACTATCCCCAAAGAATGTGTAGGGTCAAGAAGACTTATCAGTCATGGACCTAGAGATTTCATGTAACTCTAGATATCCCTCTTTAGATTACTTTCTCTTGTCCTTCATCTAGATATAGTAAGATGGCCCTCGGGCCCATTGGGCATGGACAGCTTATACAATAATGGCTTGCATTACAAACCTAGAGGTTTGGCTATCAACACCTACCTCCTCTAATCCTCAGCCCATGAGGTAGGTGCATGATGAAGAAACCAAGTCACAAAGGGCTCAGTATTGCAATGACAATTAGTGCCAAGCCAGGATTAGAACAAGACTATCTCCAGAGTCCGAAACGGTTAGTCCCTATGTTACCTCAGCTTGGCTCGGGGCAATGGGTAATGAGGTACTTGCCTCACTTGTTTGCCTCAGCCATTCTTGCTCACTGTCAGGGTATAAAATCTCTGGCTTGGTATTAGGGAGAGGGTCCTGAAGGCCAGTGGTTTGGTTCCAGTGAGAACCTTGGGTTAGCCTCTCACGCGGATGTCTTTCTCTCCTGTGGTCCTCCTTCCTGTATCATCAGGAGATAGCATTGGGAATGGGAAAAGTTCTTTCTGTACCATCAGGAGATGGCACTGTGTGGGCAGCCAAAGCTTCGTGTACTAGACATAAACAGTTGCCTAAACATCCCCTTTGTTCAACTTCTTCCAGGACTGGTGGCTCCAGCTTCAGACCTCCTAGATCCCAGGCTAACATAACCTATTCACCTCTAACATTAATCTCCCCAGGACATTATCTAGGTGACATATCAGAGCTGCTTTGGAGACTCAAGTAAAGACGCCAAATAAAGAAACGTTGGCAGGTAAAGAATTGTTTGCCAGAATCCCTGTGTTCGGGTATTGGCCCTGCTCTCACCAAACTTGGATTTCTAGATGGGGAGGGTCGGGGAACCCCCAAAGGACATGGCTCTGCTATTCTCTTTGCAGCTCGTTTTTGCATCCCTGATTGTGTCACCTAGACATTTTACCATTTCCATATATGCTGCTCCAATGTCAAGTTCCCCACTCCTGCAATCTCTGCCTGAGAGCAAAAAATCAGCAGGCCTTCGTTCCACGAGTAGCCAGTTGGGAACTGTGACAGATGGGTGGTGAGACCATTCTAAGGCGCATGTTCTGTTTCCCAGAGTCCTCTGGCAGAGTCAAGCTCCCTTCGCCCACAGTAGAAACATAATTGTTTATACACCCTTTATCAGCTTCCTTCTCCTATCTAAATTATCTACTCTCCCTATGCTGTTTCCGGAAATCACCTCCCAAATAAACAACTTGCAGTCAAAACTTTGTCTCAGGGTCTGCCTCTGTGGGAACACAAACTAAGGTACTCTTTCCATTTCAAGCAGACTCCGTATAACTGTTACCAGCCCCAGCACCTGCCACATCCACCCCCAGGTAAAGGATATAATGCACCCAGCCTGCACCTAATGTGTACCCAGTGCTAATGTTGTTGGATTTGATTCAACCATGCACACTGTGTTCCTCTACAAATTTCACAGGCATTCATTACAGAGTGAACTAGCTTTCATTTTTGGGCATTACAAGTAACCACAAAAAGGAACACAAGAGTTTTTTGTACTTAAAAAAGAAAACCCTGGAAGAATCCTGACATATTCCATGGTGCCCTGACTTGCCTGGTCAGTCTTTGAACAATCAGACAAAACAAAACAACAAAAACAAAAACAAAAAAACCCACAAAGGGAAATCTCACTACATGTCAAGCTCAGATTGTGAGATTTTCCGTATTTGACCTCTCCCTCTCCAGGCTATGTTTGCTAAAACTCACAAAATGCAAAGGAAGCTTAACGCACGTTGTCAGGCCCTGCTTGGCTGGACTTGCTGTGCTAACTGGCTGGCGAGCAGCTAACATCAGCATCACCAAGTCAACTCCGTCTCGGCACTCCAGGACTCAAAACACTCAGGGATTCCGGTTTAGACAATAGTGAAAAGCACCCGGGTTACCCTAAAGGGTTGAAACAGCAAGAAAATCAGCAAAGCACAGTTTTAGAAACTAGAAGAGAGATGGTAGAATAAAGCAATGAAATGAATTAAGAGCAACTTGGTATCTTCTTCCCAAAGGGAAAGGAGGAAATGGGGAAACATCATTTTTTTATTCTATATCATTTGATCTCAACTGACCATGAATCATACCATCGTATATTTGTACAGTTCTGTAAATTCTCAAGGCGCTCTTGAGTCCATGATCGCATTTATTCTGACAGCATTCTGTCTCTGCTTGGCATGTCTCAATCATATTTGCAAATTATATACATTCTGTAGCAGGTAAATTACATGTATTATGCATTCAGTTTTCCAATCAGCCATGAAGTATATTCTAACAGACTTCTCATTTTACATGAGAGGAAGCTGAGGTTCAGTAGGATTGATAATTTTCCCAACACCTCACAGCCAGAAAATTTCAGAACTGTCATTTAAATCCAACTTGGCTGACTTCAGGTGCTCACTTTTACCACTAAATACACCATCAACTGGGGCACGTGGGTACCTCAGTTAAACATCTCTTGATCTCAGGGACCTGAGTTCAAGCCCCATGCTTGGCTCCAGACTGGGTGTTAAGACTACTTAAATAAAAATAAGTCATCATCAACTAAGCGTATACCCAGCGCCAGCTTCTAGCTGTGTCACTTTACCTTCCTAAACTTTCAGTTTCCCGATCTGTAAGCTGGGGAAGCTGCATGTGGTTTGTTCTAACGGTGCTCTGGCTCTAAAATGCTATGATGTCACCTGACGTTAGGAAGAAGGGGCAGCAAGCAGAACAGCAAGAGCCTTCGGAGATATTAATGTAATTTCAGAATGTGGTCACCAGGTGACAGCATTGTACTTCATCTTGACATAGTCCTCAAGGACCTATTTTGCCACCAAGAAACTCCACCCAAGTGCCTGTTATGAAAACAAGTGTCTTTCTCCTACAGGCATTCTGCTTTGCACAAATTTATCCAAACTGCAGACTGTTTATAAGCTTGGGGCAAAGTAGTCCAACAGCCCCTCCCCCAACCCCTTCCAAGTATTTAATTTGAACTTTCCAGTTAAAACAGAACACTCTAGGCGCACCTGGGTGGCTCAGTCGGTTCTGCTTCTGACTTTGGCTCAGGTCATGATCTCGCTGTTCAGAGTTTGAGCCCCATTAGCACAGAGCCTGGAACCTGTTTCAGATTCTGTGTCTCCCTCTCTGCCCCTCCTCTGCTCAAGCTCTGTGTCTCTCTCTTCCTCTCTCTCTCTTTCTCTCTCTCTCTCTCTCTCTCTCTCTCTCTCTCTCAGAATAAATAAACTTTAAAAAACAATAAATAAATAAATAAAAGGAACACTTTAAAACAGTCACTTTATGGGACGCCTGGGTGGCTCAGTCAGTTAAGCATCCAACTTCAGCTCAGGTCATGATCTCACAGTTCGTGGGTTCGAGCCCCGTGTCAGGCTCTGTTCTGACAGCTCAGAGCTTGGAGCCTGTTTCAGATTCTCTGTCTCCCTCTCTTCCACTCTCCTGCTCATTCTCTGTCTCTCTTTCTCTCCTTCCCTCAAAAATAAATAAACGTTAAAAAAATTTTTAGTAGTCATTTAGGGTAAAAAAGTCAGGAGTTTGTTGACTTCCCTACACTTATTATACCGCTAAAAATTATTTCATGTCAATTTATATGTGTTGGGAGTTGGGAATAAAAAATGTTTTTTCTGCTTAGGGCCCATAGAGGCCTCAGTCTGACTTTGCTGTTGGAGTCAATCATAAGATTGATAAATAACACATATTTGCAGATGTTTCAATACTCATGAATGATTCTGTCAGAAACATATTACTTTAGCAATAAAAATGGTTTATTATTTCAAAATGAGTAGTTTTTTTAGTCTTCCTTATGTAGACAAAACTGTGAAAATACTTTTTACTCAACCTAGAGTCTCAAACCTTTCTTAAAAGATCCAAGACTTTCAACCCTATGAAACATTTCTGAACAGAGACCATGTCTTTCTCTCAAATACGTTATTTATTTTTTCTCTGTTTTCAATTCTAGACTCTAAAACTTCCAGGTCTGGGCAATTTCCACATCAGAAGTAGGACGTCAGGGACCGTCTTACTTGCCTTCAGCCTGGAGCGCTGAATGTGAAGACAGTCGGCCCCTGCAGAGCATGCGTGATCCTCATTAAGGTCAACAGGTGCTACCCACCCGCAGTGACCCAGAGAGGGTGGACCCAAGCTCCATGCTCCACAGAACTTCTCAGCATTAATGTAGACTCTGAGAGCTAGGATTTTTCTAATTAGAAGGGAAATAAAGCCGTAAGTGCATTTTTTCTCACTGAAAAATATTAAGTGACCACACACTGAGGATAAGGAACGGATATGCAGTGACACAGAGTGCTACTCAACAGTGCTCGACCATAAGAACAAAGGGTCATTTCACAATCTCAAATCTCATTTCAAGTGAGAGAACCCAAGGAAGAAAGAATAGAACACCCACACACGCTAAAAGGGCGGGGGGGGGGGGGAGGATGAAATTTACAGGGAAGCTATTTAAAGTAAGAATGATCATTAAAAATACAAATGGCGATGGTACATTATTTCCAACATCTCTGGGGCTTCCTCTGGATCATGAATACACACATTAGAAAACCTTACTTGTCACTAGGAGAGAAGAATGCCTGCCTTTTGCATTTTAAAATTCTCTTCCAGCTAACTTGATAGGATTGAAAAGGGCACGAGGCAAATGAGACCTCAAAACTTCATGACCTCTATAGACCTCTTTGGTTCCATCTTTGGCCTGACCTGCCCTTCAGGATATATTCTCATGACCCTAGCACACCCATGTTGGATTTATTATTACCTTTTCTCCTGGATTAAAGATAACACAGCTGTTATGTTATTACCTCATTGTCTGGCTTTCAAAGTAGATTGCTGCTCTCCCCTTTTTGGAGAAAATATCACGTACCCACAACCTTGACACAACAGTGATTTCAAGCCAATACCTTAATTTGCTTCAGAAGACACGACCCCCAATAATCATAACCAAAGACTGTACTGGAAATCTATCAAGTAGGTAATTCGTGCACAGAAAATGATCCCTAGAGAACCGCCTAGGCTGTAGGCAGGCTCTGCCTAGTATCAAGTGTTTGTCATGTTTAACAACCACACATGCTAGAATTTACTAATTTCAGAATTTCTGATAATTCAAATTGCATAGAGCTGTCATTTATTCATTCAAATTTCCGTTCAACATCTAGTGCTAGTCTGGCACTATGCTAGAGATTAAGAACAAAATCATGTCATTTGCAACATGGGGGAACAAGAGAATATTAAGCTAAGCAAAATAAGTCAGTCAGAGAATGACAAATATCCTATGATTTCACCTGTATGTAGAATTTGAGAAATTCAACAGATTTATATAGGGGAAGGGAAGGAAAAATAAGATAAAAACAGAGAGGGAAGCAAACCATAAGAGACAAATACAGAGACCGAACTGAGGGTTGCTGGAGGGGAGGGGGAGAGGGGGAGGGGGAGGGGTTAAGTGGGTTGAAGGGCATTAAGGAGGGCACTTGTTGGGATGAACACTGGATGTCATATGTAAGAGATGAATCACTGGGTTCTATTCCTGAAGCCAAGACTACACGGTATGTTAACTAACTTGTGTTTAAATTAAAGACAAAACAAAAAAACAAAGTAGCAAGTAAACCCAGTGCTCACTCATACAGGTTGTTAGAGGCTGCAGTTAATGCCCAGAAGGAAAATATCTGGCAGACCTGTTTGAGCCCGGGTCCATGGAAAAGAAAACAGGAGAGATATTTAAGAATTCAAAATGGCAGGACTTGACAGAGTTGAGAAGAAGGGGTCAAGAACATGTCCTAAGTGCCTGGTTTAAATTTGCCTAATTAACTTGAGAGTGTCAAACATAATAGAGACATGGTAACTCAAGTCAGCAGGATTTTTAAGAGAACTTTTAAGTCTATTGATAAACATAAAAATGTACTGGAACGTTTGCTCATCATGCCAGCGAACTGCCTGCTTCCAGGTTAATAATATTTCTGAAGTTTAGATAACTTAACACGAAAAGAACACACTACTTTATTTTTTTTAATTTATTTAAAAATTTTTTAAGGAACACACTACTTTAGAAAGACTCTTTAGCCCATAAGGCAATGGTGAAAAAAAAGAGATAAAAGTATAATTGGAATTAAAATTTACAGTCTCTTGTTTAGCACCAATCATTTAAAGCATTGAGTATCTATAAGCAATTCATAGCAATTAAAATATACGGCTATATCTGCAAATAAACAAAAACCATGTGGTATTCCAAATATTTAATACTATAAACATAATGAATACATTTTAACATAATTTTTGCATTAAAAAATTAAAATTATTTTAAAAAGTAAAGAAAACTGTAAAATTTGTTTAGAAATTTTGTATTTCTGGAAATCTTTTTTGACCTGTGAGTAGATGTGGCAAAAATTACCATCAGAAGTCATCTCTGTAAAGATCCATCAATGTCTTCAGCTTACTCTAGCTGTCTCTTCCTCTACAAATCCTGTGTGGCCATACACCTGGCACATCTCTTGCTCTGGAGGAAATGACCTTTGTTCCATGTGATTCATAAGATTTCCACGATAGTGAACAACATCTGACAGGGCCATTTGTCATAGGTCTATTATGAAACACCACCACACCATCTGGACCGTGTAGCTCAGACCACTGGGACACTGCCGTACCCAACTGCACAACCTGGCATACTACACTACTGTCATGCCCTAAAGCAGCCTGCCCTTCCATTATTTTAGCAGAATAATTACAAA
Organism: Suricata suricatta; assembly: GCF_006229205.1. Taxonomy (NCBI): domain Eukaryota; kingdom Metazoa; phylum Chordata; class Mammalia; order Carnivora; family Herpestidae; genus Suricata; species Suricata suricatta. The sequence continues at coordinate 53,317,460 of NC_043713.1, forward strand.
ATGAATGATGGCAACAATAAAATTCTTGTAGAACCTTCCTGATGTTCAGATGCCCTGGTATTTTTCTTCCCAAATAAACAAACTGTACAGCAACAGGTATTCTAGTGAGAGGACATGAGCTCAGCACCATGAAATGATTCTTGTCCTTGGAGAACTCATCATGTAAAAAGCAAAGACTAATGCACATGAAATAGCAGTAAGCCTTCTAGATACACTCAGTGAATCAGCAGGCCCTTTACGTTATATGGGAGTTCAGGCAGACAGTCAGACTAGGCTAGTTGGATACTTCACTGAAGGTTAGCTGTGAATGAAAACAGCAGAAAAATCCATCAAAAATAAAATAGGAGGGAAAAACTAGTCCTAATTTTCCCTCTCCAAATCTAAACAACAACAACAAACAAAAAAATCCAAGCCACTAAAGAATTGTTAAAAAGAGTGCATTAGTGCTGATGCATAGGGGCACATGTACCCCAATGTTCATAGCAGCACTGTCAACAATAGCCAAATCATGGAAAGAGCCTAAATGTCCATCACCTGATAAATGGATCAAAAAGATGGGGTTTATTTACACAATGGAGTACTATATGGCAAAGAGAAAGAATGAAATCTGGCCATTTGTAGTGACGTGGATGGAACTCGAGGGGTCATGCTAAGTGAAATAAAGCAGGCAGAGAAGGGTACCATATGTTTTCACTCATATGTGGAACAGGAGAAACTTAACAGAGGACCATGGGGGAGGGGAAGGGGAAGGGAAAATAATAATTAAGGAGAAGGAGGGAGGCAAACCATAAGAGACTCTTCAATACTGAGAACAAACTGAGGGTTGATGGGGGTGGGAGAGAGGGGAAAATGGTTGATGGGCATGGAGAAGGGCACTTGTTGGGATGAGCACTGGGTGTTATATGGAGACCAACCTGACAATAAACTATAAAAAATAATATTTACTCTTAAAAAAAAGAATCCATTAAAAAGCAATGGGGTGGAGGTGCCTGGGTGCCTCAGTTGGTTAAGCTTTCAATTTTGGCTCAGGTCATGATCTCCCAGTTTGTGGGCTTGAACCCCACGTCAGGCTCTGTGCTGACAGCTCAGATTCTGTGTCCCCGTCTCTCTCTACCCCTTCTTTGCTCATGCTCTGTCTCTCTTGATCTCTCAATAATGAATAAACATTAAAAATTTTTAAAAAAGGAAAAGAAAAAAAGAAATGGGGTGCTTATGAGGAAGCAATGTAGGCTCATCAATGGTAACAAATGTACCACCTGGTAGGGGTTACTGGTAATGGAGGAGGTTATGCAGGTGTGGAGGGCAGGGAGTCTATGAGAAACCTCTGTACCTTTCACTCAATTTGGCCATAAACCTGTAAGTGCTCTAAAAAAAGTAAAATTTAATTTAAAAATATATATATATCTTTCTTTAAAAACAGTTTCCCTCCAGTCCCTGGCCCTCAGACAACTTGGAGCGCTGTCTGCTACTCCGTAGCTGGCTTTCTAGCTCAAGGCAGTGCCCTGACCCATCTTCTGCTCCATTTCCCTGAACATCACAGGAGTAATTCTGTGTGTTCTACTTACAGGAAGTTGGCCTGCATTTCCCAGTCTTCCCCTGTGTTTATCTCCTGATGAACAGTGGGTGGATCTGTGAGGAAAGCATTCTATTTCATTTGCACTCTGTGAAAATGTGCTTGCACCTAGGCCAACACGAGCAGCTTTAATTGTCCCAAGTGGGCCCACACAGTTTATCCAGGGGGTAACAGCAGAGTCTAAGAGGACTCTGCTACCTCAAGGGCAAGCTCTGTGCTAGCCAGCACCTTGGTACGTCTGGCAATGTTACCACACCAAAGCCTGTGTGCAGTCTAAAGGGGGCCGAGCTTCTAACTCGTGACAACTTGTTTGTGTGCCCGGCTTCCAAAGAAGACAGTCCTTTGGTCCAAGGAGTATGTCATGTTCTGAAAATGGAATCACATCACCAACCATGGCTGTTTTATCAGTTTGCCCCATTATACACTGCTTAGCATAACGGATGGAGAAACAATTCACTTTGGCCTCTGTCCCAAATTAAATAGGACATTCAGCACCACATTTATAAATGTTTGGAATGGAGAGGAAATGCCTTGCCAGGGGAGAGAAAGTGTTGAAATTTTCAATCCCACTCCAAGAAAGAATTACTGGCTGCAGTTTGGACCAGAGTGTATGGAGATGGCCATTAAGCCCCTCCTGTTCAGGTCCCAGCCCACAGGGTCCTTACTCAGCAGTGAAGATGCTCATACATGAAGAACTGTGACTGCAGAACAAACGACAAGAATTAACTCATCACTCATGCAGCCCAGCTGACCTTGCCTGCTGGGAGGGGCTGCTTCCCGCAGGTTTTCCATAACACTTCACGGCATTAGAGTCCAGGCTTTCAGAGATCACAGAGTCTGGCAAAAATCCACAGGGCCACCCTATATACTTGATGCTTTAACTCTTGCTTAATGGGGATGAAAAAGGAAGATAGACTATTTTCTCAAGGGGTGGAAAATCTTGATATGCCACAAGTCCAGAATGTATCCGAAAGAGACACACATAAGGGAATGCTTTGGAGGGAAAATAAGAAAAGAGGGTAGAAAAACTGCCATTTCTCCAAAGAATCATCCTTCCTGGGGGTGGTCTGCCCTAAAACAGTGCCCTGGTAGTCTTTCTATATAACATTATTAGCCAGATATAAAATACCCTCTGTCGCATCTACCAGAGAGATCAAGGAAAGGAGATTCAGCCAGAAGAGTCTTCAATTATTAACGGGTACTGGAAAAGTACCTGCCTTGGTAACCCCTTTGAGTGTTTAACAAGAAATACCATATCAAATAACTGAATGAACAATGTGAGCATGGATAGGACCCTATGTCACCTTTGGGGGATTGTGAAACACAGATATGTTGTCTATCATCAAGGAGCAGTTAGAATACACACATACCAACACTGACCCAGACAAGGGTGAGGCGTGAATAAACAAACCTCCAGTTAGAGAGGATGACACAAAGGCTAAGTTAGAATATAATGTGTTCCATGAAATGATAGAGACCACACGTAGGACTTAATCGGGGCATAAAGTGGGGCATCTAACCCAGGAAATGGTCATTTCCAAAGAAGTGGTTCCTGAGTTATACTCCATGAGCATAGAAGAAGTGGACTTGGGAAGGGTTTGGACATTATACAAAACCTGGCTCTTCCAAGTACTCTGAGCAAGTCACTTAACCTTCTGAAGCCTCTCAGTTTTCTATGTAAAAAGAGGCTGATAATATCTACCTTTCAGAATTATAAAGAATATGGGTTGAGCAATTAGCTCAGACAAGTGTACTTAAAGAGAAGCTATCATGTAAGGTTTAGCAAGATGAAGTCTAGGGTGGAAGAAATACATACAATTTAACTAGAAAAAATGGGAAATACAATGGTGAGATCTAGTAAGATAAGACTTGAAATGTGCATTTAACTTTGGAAATAGAAAGACTTTGAATATCACTGTGAGAGGGGTTTTAGTCCGTGCTGCTTCTAGAAGCCAAATGCAACAGATTAGGGATGAATGAGAACAGAGACTAGACACAAGTTTTGAAATGTTAACAGATTGGGAGAGGGCTATGCAGGGCCAGGAAAACTTAAGTGTTTTAGACTGATGAAAATATTAACCATTCTTATAGTTTATGCGGAAGAAAAAGATGAGAAGCAGAAATACAACAGAAAAGAGATCAGTAATAAGGCAAGATTAGATAACAAAGAACTACAAAAGCAACCAGAAACTAACGAAATGGCAATAATTACTTTAAATGAAAAGTTCTAACTTCTCTAGTCAGAAGACATAGGGTGACTAAATAAATAAAAAGAAAAGATCCATCTATATGCTGCCTACAAGACTCACTTCAGACCTAGACACATATGTAGAGAGAGAGTGAAAGTAAAGATTTCAAAATAGATATACAATGCAAACAGAAATAGGGAGGGGAGAGAAAGCCAGGATAGCAATACTTGTATCTGACAAGAAAGGACTTTATTTTAATTCATTTGTTAATTAATTAATTTTGAGAGAGAGAAAGAGTGGGGGAGGGGGCAGAGAGACAGAATCCTAACCAGACTCCGTGCTCAGCACAGAGCCTGATGCAGGGCTCAATTCCACAACCCTGGGATCATGACCTGAACTAAAATCTAGTCAGGTGCTCAACCGACTGAGCTACTCAGGTATCCCTGACAAGAGAGACCATAAAACAAAGGCTGTGCCAAGACACAAAAAAGGGTATTACATAATGATTAGGGATCAATCCAAGAGACAATATGACAACGTAAATATCCATGCATCCAACGTAAGAGCACCTAAATACATAAAGCAAATATTAACAGATGAAAAGGGAGAATTGACAATAAGACAATAATAGTAGGGTACTGTAAACCACCACTTATATAATTTATAAACCATCCAGACAGAAAACCAACAAAGAAATAGTGGCTTTGAATGATACATTAGACAAGATGGACCTAATAGGCATGCACACGACAATCCATCCAAAATAGCAGAAACCATATTCTTTTCAAGTGCACATGGAATAGTGTCCAAGATAAATCACATTTTGGCCACAAGTCTCAATAATTTTAAAAAGATTGAAGTCATATTAACCATCTTTTCTCACCACAACAGTATGAAACTAGAATTAGAAGGGAAAAAATAGAAAAAAAACCCCATAAACATATGGAAGCTTAACAATATGCTACTAATCAACCAATGGGCTAATGAAGAAATCAAATAGAAAATATTTAAATACAGGAAGACAAATTAAAATAAAAATACCACAGTCCAAAACCTTAGGGACACAGCAAAAGCAGTTCTAGGAGGGAAGTTTATAGCAACAGAGTCCTACATCAAGAAGCAAAAATCTCAAACAAGTAAACTTTACACCTAAAGAAACTAGAAAAAGAAGAACAAAGCCCAGAACCAGTAGAAGGAAGAAATAGTAAAGATTTGAGTGGAAATAAGTGAAATATACACTAGAAAAACAATAGAAAAGACCAATGAAAACAGAGCTGGTTCTTGAAAAGATAACCACATTGATAAAACTTTAGCCAGACTCATCATGAAAAAGAGAGTACTTGGGGTACCTGGGTGGCTCAGTTGGTTAGGCATCCAACTTCGGATCAGGTCATGATCCTGCAGTTTGTGAGTTCAAGCCCCATGTCAGGCTCTGTGTTGACAGCTCAGGGCCTGGAGCCTGATTCGGACTCTGTATCTCCCTCTCCCCCTGTCTGTCTATCTGTCTGTCTCTTTCTCTCAAAAATAAACATTAAAAATTTTTTTTAAAAAGAGAAGACTCAAATAACTAAAATCAGAAATGGAAGAGGAGAAATAATGGTTGATACTGGAGAAATATAAATAATTTAAAGAATTATAGAATATTATGAAAAATTATATGCCAACGAATTGAGCAACCTAGAAAAGATGGTTAGATGGTTAGGTTACTAGAAACATACAATCTCCCAAAAGTGAAGTCAAGGAGAAATAAAATATTGGAACAGACTGATGACTAACAATGATATGGATTTTACATTTAAAAAAAACAAACAAACTCAATAAACAGAAGTTTAGTACCATCTGGTTTACAAGTGAATTCTACCAAACACTTAAAGAAGAATGAATACCTAAACTATTAAAAAAAAAAAACAGAAGAGGAAGGAAAGCTTCAAAATTCATTCTGAGACCAGTATTACCTGGCCTCATACTAAAACCAGCATTTACCTGATACTAAAACCATAAAAAGACACTGCAAGAAAACTACAGGCCATATCTCTGAGGAACATAAGCATAAAAATCTTCACCAAAATATTAGCAAACTGAATTCAATAATACATTTAAAAAATCATTTACCACAATCAAGTGGGATTTATTCCAGGGGTACCAACGTAGTTCAATATCAAATCAATCAATGTAAACATCACATTAACAAGATGGAAGATAAAAATCATACGATCATCTCAGCAGATGCAGAAAAAGCATTTGACAAACTACAACACTCATTTATGATAAAAGTTCTGAAAAAACTGAGATTAGAAGGAAGATACTTCAACATAATAAAGACCATATATGAGGAACCCACAGCAAACAGCATACTCAGTGGTGAAAAACTGAGAGCTTTTCCTTTAAGATCAGGAACATGGCAAGGATATCTACTCTCACCACTTTTATTCCACATACTAATGAAAGTCCTAGCCACAGCAATAAGATAAGGAAAAAAATAAAAGTCCTCTGGTAAAGAAGAAGTAAAACTGTCACTATTTGCAGATAATATGATACTCTATATAGAAAACCCTAAACTCTCCACCATAAAGACTAGAACTGATAACTGAATTCAGTTAAGTCACAGGATATATAATTAATATCCAGAAACCTGTTGTGTTTCTAAATACTAATAGTGAGGTAGCAAAAAGAGAAATTAAGAAAATGACCACAGTTACAATTGTACCAAAAAGGATAAATAGCTAGGAGTAAATTTAACCAAGGAATTGAAAGATCTATACTCTGAGAAATTTAAGACATTTATGAAAGAAGTTGAAGAGAACATAAACACATGAAGACATTTCATGCTCATGCTCAGCAATTGGAAGAATATCATTAAGAATATCATACTACCCAAAGCAATCTATAGATTCAATGAAATCTCTATTGAAATATCAATAGTTTTTTTTCACAGAACTAGAACAAATAGTAAAATTTGTATAGAACTATAAAATACCTCAAATAGCCAAATTAATCTTTTTTTTTTCAAGTTAGCTAGCATACAGTGTAGTCTTGGCTTCAGGGATGGATTTCAGTGATTCATCACTTATATGTAACACCCAGTGCTCATTCCAACAAGTGCCCTCCTTAATGCCCATCATCTACTTTCCCCACTCCCATCAACTTGCAGCTATTCTCTGTATTTAAGAGTATCTTATAGTTTGCCTCCTTCTCTGTTTTTATCTTATTTTTCCTACCTTTCCCCTAAAATCATCTGTTAAGTTTCTCAAATTCCACATATGAATGAAATCCTACGATATCTGTCTCTGACTTTTATTGTTTAGCATGTTACCCTCCAGTTCCATCCTCATTGTTGCAAATGGCAAGATTTCATTCTTTTTCATCACCAAATAATATTTCACTGTATATGTATATCATATCTTCTTAATCCACTCACCAGTTGATAGCTCTTCCATACTTGACTATTGTGGATAGTGCTGCTATAGACATTGGGGAGCATGTGCCTCTTCAAATCAGCACTCCTATATCCTTTGGATAAATTCTCTGTAGTGTTAATGCTGGGCCATAGGGTAACTCTATTTTTGATTTCTTGAGGAATCTCCACACTATTCTCCAGAGTGGCTGCACCAGTTTGCATTCCCACCAAGAGCGCACAAGGCTTCCCCTTTCTCCACATCCTTGCTAACATCTGTTGTTTCCTGAGTTGTTAATTTTAGTCACTCTGACAGGTGTGAGGTGATATCCTCAATTTGGTTTTGATTTGTATTTCCCTGATGATGAGTCATGTTGAGCATGTTTTCATGTGTCTGTCTGCCATCTGGATGTCTTCTTTGGAGAAGTGTCTATTCATGTCTTCTGCCCATTTCTTCACTGGATGATTTGTTTTTTGGGTGTGGAGTTTGGTAAGGTCTTTATAGATTTTGGATACTAACCCTTTATCAGATATGTCATTTGCAAATATCTTCTCCCATTCTGTCAGTTGCCATTTAGTTTTGTTGATTGTTTCCTTTGCAGTGCAGAAGCTTTTTATCTTGATGAGGTCCCAATGGTTTGTTTTTTGTTTTTATTTCCCTTGCCTTCAGAGATGTGTCCAGTAAGTTGCTGTTGCCGAGGTCAAAGAGGTTGCTGCCTGTTTTCTCCTCTAGGATTTTGATGGCGTCCTGTCTTATGCTTGGGTCTTTCATCCACCTTGATTTTGATTTTGTTTTTGTGTATGGTGTAAGAAAGTGGTCTAGGTTTATTCTTCTGCATGTCACTCTCTGGTTCTCCCAGCACCATTTGCTAAAGAGACTGTGTTTTTTCCATTGGATAGGCTTTCTTGCTTTGTCGAAAATTAATTGGTCATATATTTGTGGGTCCATTTCTGGATTATCTATTCTATTCCATTGATCCATGTGTTTGCTTTGTGCCAATGCCATGCTGTCTTGATGATTACAGCTTTGTAATACAGGCTAAAGTCTGAGATTGTAAGGTCTCCATAGTTTTCTTTTGCAACATTACTTCTGAATGGTCAAAGCAATCTTGAGAAAGAAGAACAAAGTTAGAAGTATCATAGTAACAGACTTCAAAGTATACTACAAAGCTATAATAATCAGAACAGCATAATATTAGCACAAAAATAGACACACAGATCAGTGAAACAGGACAGAGAACCTAGAAATATACACACACCTGTATGACCAATTGATCCATAACAATGGAGGCAAGAATATACAAAGTGGAAAGGCAGTCTCCTCAACAAATGATGCTGGCAAAACTGGACAGCTAACTGAAGAAAGGGAAAGGGAAAGGGAAAAGGAAAGGAAAGGAAGGAAAGGAGGAAGACAAGGAGGAGAAACCAACCAAACCACCTTCATATACCATACACAAAAATAAACCCAAAGTGGATTACAGACCTAAATGTGAGACCTGAAACCATAGAAGTCCTCAAAGAAAACATAAGCAGTAATCTCTTGAATATCAGCCTTACCAGCTACATTTATGGATAGGTCTCCTGAGGCAAGGGAAGCAAAAGCAAATATAAACTAATGGGATTCACCAAAATACAAAACTTTTGCACAGCAAAGAAAACCATCAAAAAAACAAAAAAGTCAACCTGCTTAATGGGAGAGGATATTTGCAAATGATATATTCCATAAGGAGTTAATATCCAAAATACATAAAGAACTCACACAACACCAAAACAAAACAAAACAAAACAAAAAAGAAACAGTCCCAGAGGATCTGAATAGACATTTCTCCAGAGAAGACATAGAGATGGATAATAGACACATGAAAGGATGCTCAACATCACTAATCATCAGGGAAATGCAAATCAAAACCAGAATGAGATATCATGTTGTACCTGAGAATGGTTAAAATAAAAAACAAAGAAATAACAAGTGTTGGTGAGGATGTGGGGAAAAGGAGCCTCATGCAGCCCTTGGTACTGTGGTGAAAGTCTGCTCTGAACCCTCTAGTCTACTTCTTTAGATTCCTTTGGCCTTTCTGGCTATGGTCACTCTTGTGGTTAAAATAATGAAATCAATTCATAGTTCTCTCTGCTTTCTTGCCTTGTTTTTCTGCCACACATATTTTTCTGACTTGTTTTTCAGGGTGTAGCTGAACTGCCCAGTATCTCCACAGTTTACTTCTGATGCTTGTCCTTCACCCTGTATTCTAGAACCTTGTGCTGACTAATACATTCCACTCAATGACAAAAACAAAATGAAATGCTTGAGATTTCTTTTTTTTTATGCAATAAAAACTTACATTAAAAATAATTATAATAAAATAAAAACCGCCAGCTTCTCATTCATGTTCCTATTCCCCAAGATAACTTTATGAGCTCAGGAGAGAGAGTTCAAGACCAGAAAAACTCAACAACCAGAACTAAAAAAATATATATATACACACACACATATCTCATATATATATATCATATCTATACACATGTATTATATATAGATTTGACCATATTAAAGTAAACAACTTCTGTTCATTAAGAGAACCACAGGGTTAAGAGCGAGGGAAAGGGCAATAAAAGAAAAAGGCACACTTGTGTTCTGCTGTGGGAATGTAAATTGGTAAAATTGGCATTGAAAATGGTATGGAGGTTCCTCAGAAAATTAAAGATAGAAATAACATATGATCTAGTAATTTCACTCCTGTGTATTTACCCAAAGAAAATAAAAAGCACTAATTTGAAAAGATACATGCAACCTTACGTTTATTGAAGCATTACTTACAATAGCCAAGATATGGAAATAACCCAAGTGTCCACTGATAGGTGAATAGATTAAAAAAAAAAAAAGATGTAGTATATGTATACAACAAAATATTACCCAGCCATAAAAAATAATAAAATCTTGCCATCTGCAGCAACATGTACGGAGCTACAGGGTATAATGCTAAGTGAACTAAGTCAAACAGAGAAAAACAAACACCATATGATTTCACTTACCTGTGGAATCTAAAAAAACAAATGAACAGACTCAAAGAACAAACTAGGGTTGCCAGAGGGGAAATGGGAAGGGGGGGATGGGGAAAATAGGTAAAGGGGATTAAGAGGTACGAACTTCCAATTATAATATAAATAGGTTCTAGAGATAAAAGGTGCAGCATAGGGAATACAGCCAATAATATTGTAATAATATTGTAAGGTGACAAATGGTGACTACACTTATCATAGTGAACAATGAGTAACGTATTGTCAAATCAGTATACTGTGCACCTGAAACTAAGATAACATTGTATGTCAATTATATTTCAATAATAATAATACCACCTCAAGTATTCCTGTCCAAAGAAGACACAGTTATTTGAAGGAAGTTGGTGGACATGTGTGTGATTGCTAATTTCACGACAGTCTGGATATTGATTGACAGAGAATAAAAATAAAATCTGAATGAATAAACATGTGCTTGAGAGGGATGTCTAGTAGGTAGCCTTCTTGGGAAAGGGATATTTTAAAAAATTTTTTTTAACTTTACTTAATTTTGAGAGATAGAGAGACAAAGCATGAATTGGGGAGGAGCAGAGAGAGAGAGGGAGACACAGAATCTGAAGCAGGCTCCAGGCTCTGAGCTGGCAGCACAGAGCCTGACATGGGGTTCAAACCCACAGACTGCAAGATCATGACCTGAGCCAAAGTCAGATGCTTAACCAACTGAGCCACCCAGGTGCCCCAGGAAAGGGATATTAGAAGGGGATTATTATGGTTAATTTTGGGTGTCAGCTTGGATAGGCTATGGTGAGAAGTTGTTTGTCCAAACACCAGACCAAATGGAAGGCATACTGTAGATGTGAATAACAGTTGCCATTAGTTGACTTTAATCAGATTTTCCTCCGTGTGGGTGGGCCTTATCCAATCAGTTGAAGGCCTTAGTTGCTAAGACTGAAGTTTCCTTGAGAAAGAATTCCAGCTCAAGACTGTGATATAAAAGTCCTCCTTGACTTTCCTGCTTGCCAGCCTCCCCTACAGAAGTCAGACCTGCCAGCCGCATAATTATGTGACCTACTCCTTAAAAACAAATCAATTGCTCTCTCAATCACCCTCCTTTTCACTCCCTGCCCCAGCTGTTTTGGCTCTCTCTCACATGTTGGTTCTATTTCTCTGGAGAACCCTGGCTGAAGTAGGGATTAATCCAATAAAAAGTACTAGAAGGGTTTTAAAATAATGTAACTTCATAGACCTAAGAGAGACGAGGGAAAAGTTCTAAGGGAAGAATGGCTGGTTTAGTCAGTAGAGCATGCGGTAGAGCTTGATCTCAGGGCCGTGAGTTCAAGTTTAGCGTAGCGCTTACTTTAAGAAGTCTGTCAAAGAACTGACCTGGACAGGGAAGAGTCAGGAGCATCAGTAGGGGAGTGTGCTTACACAGAAGGAGGGAGCAGTTCACTCATCAGTTGGTTGAGCTCCAAGAGACATTTGGGGCATGAAACTGGAGGGATGTTCTTACCGCCCAAAAGGACAGAAATGAGGAAAGCCAAGGTACAGATCCTATAATTTAATCCTCATTCAGCTAGACTCAGAATTAAGCAGGACACTACAAAAGAACCACTAAAATAAGTGGCAGCTACGACGCCCAGCAGAAGAGGTGATGCCGGTACAAGCCATGGGTCACCGAGGATCTTTTTGTAGTCGTTGACCTATCCTGTTGGGAGGGCCTTGGACACCATCTGGAGACACTCAGAAATCCCTGCAGGGACTTCGTAGGAGGTGAGGAGTCCTGCACGAGCTGGCCTGTGGTGCAGGTTATAAGACCACAAAACAGGATTCATATAGTTTTGTTACTAAACCAAAATCAGTTGAGACATTTGAAGGTGAAGAGCTGCCGGTGGTTTGCTGTCAGCTTACACATTCTCTTTGGTACAGATTTCCCACGTGTGTCTTCATTATTCAGAACATCAGTATCCACAGGAGCTAGCAGCACATACATCCGCCTGTAATGAGGGTTTCTATCTTGCAGAGTATTAATACGAAATGCCCAAGTAAAAATTATCTTTTTTACTGCACCCAGAAATCCAGCTCTTGAGAATTGTTTGCTTGCTTTACTACTTAACACAATTTGAAAGCTTTCATGGGTTTAAATACAAACAACCATGTAGAGCCCAAGAAGAAAAATCTTATTTCTCAGTGGTGACTTTGGTGACTAACTGAGCACAGATTTCACAAACCAGAGGATGTTTATGCTTTCAGGTCTGGGCTGGAGAAGGACAATGTTCTGCAAACCACTTTACCTAACAAAGCAGTAAGAACCTCAATAAAGAGTATATTTCGGAGTCCTGTATTTCAAGGCTTTTCCCATCCCCACCCAAACTGGGTCATTGAAACTCAGATAAAAAATTTTAGGGGCGCCTGGATGGCTCACTCGGTTAAGTGTCTGACTTGATTTTGGATCAGGTCATAATCTCAAAGTTATGAGATTGAGCCCTTCATCAGGCTCCAAGCTGAGTTTGGAGCCTGCTTAAGATATTCATTCATTCATTCATTCTCATTCTCTCTCTCTCTCTCTCTCTCTCTTTCTCTCTTCCCTCTCCCACACTTACTTTCTAAAACAAAATTTAAAATTAAAAAATACATTAAAATTATAGAAAAGGTTGGGTGCTTGAGTGGCTTAGTTGGTTAAGCGGCCAACTTCGGCTCAGGTCATGAACTCATGGTTCGTGAGTTCAAGCCCTGTGTCAGGCTCTATGCTGACAGCTCAGAACCTGGAGCCTCATTCAGATTCTGTGTCCCTCTCTTACTCTGCCCCTCTGCACTCACACTCTGTGTGTGTGTGTCTCTCTCTCTCAAAAATCAATAACACATTTTTTAAATGTTAAAAAATAATTACAGAAAAGGTTGAAAATGGAATTTGACCACATTGCTATAGACATATATATATATATATATATATAAGCTACTATCAGTCTCTACAATGTGCCAGATACCTTTTTTGTTTCTCTCTCTTCCTCTCTTCAATCTTTCCCTTCTTCACCTTCCATGTGTCCTCACCATATACCTTTCTCACCTTTTAAACCCACTCTTGTCCACAAACACCACCAAAATAGAAAGGTGCGTTGGCAGCGGAGCCATTACTAAGTCCAGAGCAAAAACATCAACCAGATTACCGACCAAAGCAGGTGGAACGGCTAGGAAAGGGGAGCAGGTGACATTCGCCTTCTGTTTCTGGAGCATCTGACGCTCTCTGGGCGGGAGTTACAGAGGAAGGCCCAAGATGTCATGCTGCAGGGAGTTGTGTCCTTGCTGAAAACAGCATGGGCCATAAATCTTTGAGGAACAGATGACATTTGGGATCCTCCACTGGTAAGTATCCAGCAAGTCATTTAAATCCATCCAATTGTTTAAACAGCACCTACAATATGGCGGTCATTCTGTCAAATGTGAGGTAAACAGGACGAACAAGACAAAGTGGTCCCTGCCCGGAAGAAACATACAGCATTGTGGCCTAATCGTGGCAAAAAGTTCTACATACAAATATCTACAACTTGCTGAATATTTTTCTTCATTTTCTCATGTCCTAAATGCCCAGATAACAACTACTGTGAATTTAAAACGTCACCATGGAGATGGAGGTCCAAGGATCAGATGTGTACTTCCCTTTACTTTTCTAGAGTCGGGTACATCGTGTACTTTTAGGCTTTATGTTCTTTAACAGTGCAGAACTTTTAGTTTTTCTTCCCTAGAATTTGCCCCTTGGCCTCACAGAGACACAGCAGATTAGCAGTGGGAGCTGGAGAGCAGATCATAGGTTTATTGGCCCCAGTGTTCGGGGCCTTCCATCAAAGCCCTACTCCTCTGGCTTCCCGTTCACAGTCCAGGCTCATCATGTGGAACCACATGTTCTCAAGTTCAGGTACCCGTTCTTCTGCAGGCTCCTTTCCTCATCATTTTCTTCTATAGGTAACTGGGGTAGCTATTATTCTCTCTACCAAAAATACATCCCCTTTCCACTTTTTTCATGTGACACAACACCTCTGCCTTATAGCTAACTCTGCTATGAACTCTAGTAGCCTGACCTCATCACTGAGTGCAGAGAAGGCTCGTGACCAGGCCCAGCCAGAGGACGCTGGGAAACCACTGACGACAATGGTTGGTTCAGGGATGGGCAACGTCTGACTCATCAACACCTTCCTAAGAGCCATTGGGAAGGAGTCCCCGTCTTCTCTGTGGAATCACTATTAACTGGTAAAGTCGCTGTTCACCTACGTCTACTAGCAGGAACGTCTCTTGTTGGCGCTGTTTTACCACCTAATTAAGACAGGCCTGGGGCACCTGGGTGGCCCAGTCAGTTAAATGTTCAACTTCAGCTCAGGTCATGATCTCGTGGTTCATGGGTTCGAGCCTCGCATCTGTGTCTCCCTCTTTCTGCCCCTCCTCTGCTCACGCTCTGTCTTTCTCTCTCAAAAATAATAAATAAATATTTTAAAAAACTTAAAAAGACCTCCATCATGCAGTCAGGACATAGGAAACTAGAAACAAATTAAGGAGAGAGAAAACGAGATTCTCTCAAGACATAGTCTCTCCCAAGAGTATATCACCGTTAGATTCAACACCACCATTAGATACAGATTTTGCTGAAACTTCAACCTGCTGACTTTCTATTTACGTGAACAATGCATTTCTGATGTGTTCATATTAGTTTGAATGGGGTGCTATCATCTGATAACAAGAGAGTCCCAACTAATGCATCTTTTACTTGTTTTTAATCCTCACATTTTATTAAAATATATATTGCATTAGTAATCAGATACTGACAGCATATTTTCTAAGGTAATTATACAAGTCAAAAATCCTGCTTAGAATTATACTGACAGTATTCCAGCTAGTCTACCATACCTTTTGCTTACTTCTAGTACATAGCATTCTGTGAGCCTCTTTTTTTTAACATTTTATTTATTTTCGAGAGACAGAGAAAGACAGTGTGAGTGGGGGAGGGGCAGAGAGAGAAGGGGAGACACAGCATCCAAAGCGCGCTCCAGTACAGCCTCTGAGCTCTCAGCACAGAGCCCAACGTGGGGCTCAAACTCATGAACATGTGATCATGACCTAAGCCCAAGTCGGATGCTTAACTGACTGGTTAAACATCGAGGTGCCCCGTGAGTCTCTCTCTTATAAATGGCTCAAAAGCATCAACGGAATAAACCAGCTTTTCCACTCTCAGGGGACAGTCTCCTAACTGACTGCAGGCAGAGAGCCCAGGTGTATGACTCGCAGAGTCTAAGGGATTGCTGGCTCACTCTGGCCCCACAGTCCTTGAAAGAGATAGGATTTTTCAGATATTGTAGAGTGCCACCCCCATAGCTTTATCCAGAGAGATTATCAGGAAGCCAAGAATGATGTCCATGTCTCAACTTCTACAAAGCAAATAAGGAAAGAAAACAGAATAAATTAATATAAAAATTTATCCTCAGGGTGCCTGTGTGGCTCAGTTGGCTATGTGTCCAACTTCAGCTCAGGTCATGATCTCGTGGTAAGTTCCAGCCCCGCGTCAGTCTCTGTGCTGACAGCTCAGAGCCTGGCGCCTGCTTCAGATTCTGTGTCTCCCTCTCTCTGCCCCTCCCCTGCTCAAGCTCTGTCTTGCTCTCTGTCTCAAAAATAAAAAAAAATAAATACCCCCCAAAATTAGTTATCCTCTTACTAATATTTCAAGCCCCTTTTTAATGCTTAGAAAACAAGGTCAGAAAAAAACTTGCAAAAAAAAAAAAGAATGAATGAATGAATGAATGAATGAAAAATACATAAAGTCTACAAGGATGGAAAACATAATATAAAGTCAGAAGGTCCTTATGGCACAAAGTCCAAGATAACAACAACATCAAAACCTAACAAGTCAGTTTATAAAAACCTTTATAATTTATTGCAAACAATCATACCGAATAATACTGTAAGTTACCAAAAAAAGAGAAATCTAATTTTCTCTAAAAGGAAGGAGATGGTCCCATAAATCTGCCCTGAGAGAGGGAAATCTTCAAACACCTCCAAAATGGTCCTGTTGTAAGTAACTGAACCACAGCTAAATTAAGAATCTATCATGGAAGAAGAAATTTATGACCCTTCTACATTAAGAATCAGTTGATCCATTTCAAAATTAATTATGGACTATATGTGAAGATTTTTTAAAACATGCATATTTTTTGACCTCATAATCTCATTTATAGGACTTTATCCTTGAGAAATTAGCTGAATTTTTAAAAAATAAAACTTTATGGGCAAAGACTTGTTTATTTCCATAAACAATTGGAATTAAACTAGTCCCAAAAAGAGAGGTAAGCAACCTGGTTGGGGAATTAGTATGTCCATCAAGGTCAAGTTTAAGCTAATATAAAAGCCACCTCCCAGAGATCTGCCCTTTTGTAAAAGAAACTCAATACCTTCTAAACATCTGATAACCCAAGAATTTCACCACTTGTAATAATCAAAAGAAGCTTAATACAATGTGGCTTCTTCAGCATCTCTAAACCAAGCTTTTTTTCTCCAGTATATACAAACATACCCTAGGGGTATCGTACTTCACAAGATGAAAATAGAACAATTTAGTTGGATTTAACTGTACCCTACAGATCATCCATACAGGGATAATTCATGAACATGAATTTGAAAGTTCATCTTCCTAATTTGAGAGAGGACTAAAAAAAAGCTTTCTTTATTTATGCTGGATTTTACAACTGAATTCAGACTCCTCAAATTTAAGATCTTTCAATTTGGGTATTTGGGTTGATGGGTTTTGCTTATTTTAGGTTTGATTGCTTTGTTTTTTGTTCAGACAAACAAGGATGAGAGGAAGAGGAAAACTAATACTTCAGAGCGTAAGAAAAGAGTAGACAAAATAAGGCAGATACGGACTTTTCTGATTAAGCCAGACTAATAGTGATGCTATAGAGTAGTCAGAGGAGAAAACTTAAAGTAGAAAAAATAAAGAGTAATCATCACTGCAAGGATTAGGCAGAAATTAAACCTACGTGTCTACTCTGAAGAACTTCAGAGCTAAAGACCTGAAAATCCTTTTCAACAGCTACAGTGACACCTAGTGTCCAGAAAGAGAAATGAGGCCGTTCTCCAGTTAAGAAGTTGACTGAAGGTTGCTAGCTTTTGCTTCAGTCCTTTTGTCAAGGATTAGTTACAATGGGCCACTTTTGGCTCCTGTCATCTCAGAAATGTTAACAGGAAGTCACCCGCATTGACAATGGTAAGAATCGTGGAGAAACTTAACTCTCTCAACCAGACCATGTACGTTGAATATTTATTTGCAAATTCAGGTTAAAAGTAGATGAGAATCATTAACATAAAGGTCAAACAATATTCACAGATAGAAAATGGACTAAATAGGAGTCAGTCGGTTAAGCATCCAGCTCCTGGTTTCGGCTCAGGTCATGCTCTCACGGTTGGTGAGTTCAAGCCCCGCATTGGGCTCCGTACTGACAGTGCAGAGCCTGCTTGGGATTCTCTTCTTCCTCTCTCTGCCTCTTCTGCATGCTCTCTCAAAATAAATAAATAAACTTAAAAAATAGTTTAATAAAGTTAAATCTTCAATGATATGGGAGCACACTTAGGATATCCTGCTAGTTGAGTGGGAAGGAGCTACATAAGAGAGAATGCCCTGACTTTGTAAAAAACTCTAAAATACATATACTTGTACATAATACCCCAGAAGTTAATGACAGTGCTTGCCTTTGAGCAATAGTATGAAAGGTGACTTTCTCCTTTTTTGTAAATGTTTATCGCTTTGGCAATGAAAAGGCAATTTCTTTTACCAAGGATAAAAATCCAAATTAGAAGAAAAATGGAATTACCAAAATGTCACAAATTAGATAAATAAGAAGATGATTGATTTTTACTAAAATTAGGGAGGAAATTATACATAAAATTGGGTAGGAAGAAAATGTTGGTAGGTATAACATTTATAAACTTGGTCACATTATTTCCTGCTATTTTTTTTCATGTTTATTTTTGAAGGAGAGACAGAGCATGAGCAGGGAGGGGCAGAGAGAGAGAGAGAGAGGGAAACACAGAATCCGAAACAGGCTCCAGGCTCTGAGATGGCAGCACAAAGCCCGATGCGGGACTCGAACCCAGGAACTGTGAGATCATGACTTGAGCTGAAGTCAGACACTTGACCGACTGAGCTACCCAGGCGCCCTCCTGTTGCTATTTTCCTGATTTCACTACAACTGGATCTATTTAAACACTGCCCCTCCTGCCTCTGTACAGTAGATACCGGGGCCAAGTTGCCAATGCAAATGTCTTAGGGGTCAGGAGCACATTGAAAATGCGTGAATAAGTCACGGCAGGAAGTGGAGAGGGATCTGAGAAGTGCACACTTCATCAGAAGACATGCAAAGTCAAATGCTTACACGCCCCCTCTCTGCCCTCCCAATGCATTCGAGGTACTTGCCTCCTACATTGAACAGAGACCTTCTGAAAGCAAATACTATTTTTAATTCATTATAGCCCTGGTCCTTCGCACCCTTCCTTAAAGGTCAGAGCATGACAGCTGCAGGAATGCCTTGTCAAGTGTCCCTACAGCTAGCGGTACTTGTTCTGTTCAGTTATCCTGGGTGGTCAGAGTCAGTGTCTTACCTGGACGTTTTTATAAGAGGAGAGCCTAGCCAGGGCCTGGCCAAGTTCCTGGATTCTGGAAGCAACAGACTCAGATCTAGATTCTGGCATTGCCACCTCACAGGATTGCCAACAAATCGTGTAACCTCCCTGAGCCCTCACTCTCAAATCTGCACAGTGAGAACAATGGTAACATTTCATATGGCTGTGCTGAGGGTGACATGAAATTATACTTTGAAAACACATGGACTAGCAGAAGCTTCAGAAATGTTATTTATGACAATGTGGAACATTCCGGACCTGTAAGCATATGGTACATACTCAAAGCCGCTTGGCTTTGAATTGTGTTCCTCTCTAGGCTTCCTGTCTTCTCACTAATAAACATCATTTGACACTAGCCCCTCCAAATTCTTATTTTATATTGCCAGGATGTGGGCTTCCTTGGCTTTGATGTGCTTTAGCAAAGTTCCACTGTAAGAATTCCACAACTACCCAGGCATGAATCCCTTACTATTTATACAAGGGTGATTTTCTGGGTTTTGACTCAGATAATATAAGCATTTTCCTTTTTGGGGGGAGTCAGGACACTAATGTGTGCAATGAATAAGGAATTAATCCAAATGTATGAGTCAATTTTTCAGGGTAAAGTCTATAAATATTACAGAGTTAAATTTAAACTATGGGCATATCATAAGCAAAAATATTGAAATATTTGTTTTCTCTCTAAAGCTCCAAAAGCCATCATACAAGTATTACATATTAGATTAAATAATACACCATTAATGTTGTTGTATACAACTAGTAACAAACAGAAATAAAACTTATCTTCCATTTATTTCTTTAAGAAGGAGAACAATTCGGCGGCGCCTGGAGGCTCAGTTAGTTAAGCACCCTACTTTGGCTCAGGTCACAATCTCATCATTCGCAGGTTCGAGCCCTGCAATGGGCTCTGTGCTCACAGCTCAGAGCCTGGAGCCTGCTTCAGATTCTGTCTTCCTCTTTCTCTGCCCCTCCCCTGCTTGTGCTCTCTTTCTCTTCTCTCCCCAAAACAATCAAATGTTTAAAAAAAATCATTCAAAAGGAGAAGAATTACAAAAGGTAAAACAAACAACAATAACAAAAAGGCAAAACAATGGTTAAAGGGGAAAAGAAGTCACATTTTACAAGGTAATTGTATCAGAGTAACTTGTTGCTTCCAAAGAGTTTAAATACCCAAACAAGACAAATCAGATCATGAGACTGGAATAGGTGTTTACAAAATCATTATCAATCATCTTTGGGAAAGCAAGACAAATGAAAAAAAAATATCAGAAGGTTGAAAATTGGCAAATATTTCAAGTTGCAGAAAGTATTAATTACATATTAATAAACTTGATATGAATAACCAGCAATATTTCACAACAGGCTATTAAAGAGATGGCTTATGAATATTTAAAAAAGTCACTAGTTACTAACCACATGTTGTCTAAAAATAAATCATGACAACTACATTTTCCTTTTGGTAAGGACATTAGCTAGCCATAATAAGCTGGGATTCAAGATCCATGAGTTTATGTGGCCATGGGCAAAATCACTTGACCTGGGACTAAATATCCCCAAATGTGTTCCTTCTAAGTTGCTCATAGCTGTTTGTCTAGAAAGGTTCCATGGTGAAATATACTCCAGAAGGATTCATTTAAACAAAGACTGGTAAGTTTCATTGTTACAGAATTCTCAGTCTTGAATAAGTTCACAGCCAGTACGTAGTCAATTCCCAAGAGTGAGCTATTGTGGGCAATGTTTCCCAACTTGATTGCCCAGAGAAAAATTTATTTCCAGAGCACCTAATTAAGATGAGGCTTCTGCAGAACTCTGAGAAATGCTATGCCCAAAGTTCCCTCCAGTTCTAACATATTACGGTTAATTATAAACTATTAATGTCAATATAGTCACTGTTGCTATAATTAGACCCCATGGTTTAGAAATGTGTCAAATTTTCACACATGTACACAAAAACAAAAACTGAAATACATAATTGTGAACTCAGGAACTTATACATTAAGTGATTCAAAATCCAGTCTCAAACTAAATTTTAAAGCAACTTTAGATGCAGTTAAGCCTATTTTCCTATTAGTTTTTGTTCTGGGAGCTATTAAAGTTTATCTCCTGATAGGCTATCATTCATTTGATTTAAACTGCATGTTAATTCACTTATACAAAGAAGCAGGAGGACTGGGGACAGATGGAGAGATCAGCCCTTTCTAATTCAGTTAGGTAGTCCTGCATCCTTAATTAGATGAGAAAGACCGTTTTAACTCCATCCTGTATTCGAAAGGAATCCTGAGATATGTTCCAGATACAGCATAAAGGGAATAAGCTTCGGCAAACAGTATCACTGTGACCAAAAACATGCTCAGGTCACATTTAAACTACAAATATGCACTTTTCTTACTTAAAAAATACTTTGTAGCATTGATGAAGACTTTCTAAGGCCAGTTGATGTCAATGATCTTTACATGCATGTCGATTCTGGAAACACCAGTTTCTATTTTAAACAAAAGGATGCCTCTTCTTTTGATTCCACATCCTACACCCAGTGCCCTTTACCAACTATTGTTTCCAGGGAAATCTCAGGCCCCCAAGCCCTCAGGTTCCTCAGTTTAGTAAACTCTAAGAGAAGGCAACCTTTCCTGCCTACAATCTAATTCCCAATTCTCTATTTACCTAGCATCCCATAAATACATTTACTTCTTGGCCAGACATTTCATAATCACCTTGGTCTTAATCTAATCCTCACAATAATTAGGTTGGCACCCTCTATATTTACAAGTGAGGACACTCAGGCTAGACTGGGAGAGGTCACATGCACAATAGAAGGAACAAGGACCTTGTTTTCTGGCCACTCCCATCCCACCTCTTGGCTCCACAGTAGCCCAGGGTCACAACCTGGAAACAGCAGGAGGCCTTTCTGTAGATTCTGATCTATTTCTAGAAAGCAGCTAGGGGCATCTGGGTGGCTCAGTTGGTTAGGCATCTGACTTCAGCTCAGGTCATGATTTCATGGTTTGTGGGTTTGAGCCACATGTTGGGCTCTGTGCTGAAAGCTCAGAGCCTGGAACCTGCTTCAGATTCTCTCTCTCTTTCTCTCTCTCTCTCTCTCTCTCTCTCTCTCTCTCTCTCTCTGTCCCTCCCCAACTTGCAGTCTCTCTCTTACTCTGTGTCAAAAATAAACATTTAAAAAAATTAGAGGACAGCTGTAAGTTATTTAATTTCTCTAGATCTCAAACTCCCAGACTGTAAAAACGTCATATTGTTGTACACACTTTGTAGAGAGACAAAGATTGGATTAGTTAGTGCATGTAAGAAACTAACCATGGGATTTTAGTACATTATAAATGCTAATTAATTACTTAAAGGGTCTCTTGATCACTTAGTTCATTTATCCATCCAAACATGGACAGTGTGCCAGGGAAAGGAGTCACAAGCATTTCCCTCGTGTACTTTGTACCTATTTTACTATAATTATTTTAATTTGTAAGAGCACTTAACAGAGCAAGAGACCAGAAAGCTGAAGACTAAGTAATCTTAATACCCCATGAAGCAGGCGTAGTACTGCATGGTAGGGGATATCTAGGTAGGACAAAGTATTTTTAAATAGCAATAAATCAGAAAAATTAAGTTTATAACACTTTTTGAAAAGTGGTCATACCTCTATTTTCCAAAAGTTCCATTTATCTCTTCAAACTGACTTCCTGGTAGCAAAATTTCAGTTGGCACTTAGATTTAAAGAACATGTGGGGCTTCTTAGTGGCTCAGTTAAACGTCTCACTCCTGATATCGGCTCAAGCCCCACATCAGCTGGCTGACAGCACAGAGCCAGCTTGAGACCCTCTCTATACCGCTCTCTCCCCTCCCCCACTGAATGCTTGCTTGCTTGCTCTCTCTCTCTCTCTCTCTCAAAATAAATAAACCTTTGTGTTAATGTTTATATATTTTGAGAGAGACAGACAGAGAGTAACTGGAGGAGGGACAGAGGATCCCAAGTGCAAGCTCCATAATGACAGAGAGCCCAATGTGGGGCTCGAACTCATGAACCCAGGTGCCCCAACTTTTTTTTTTTAGATTATGTTACTTAAGGGGCATCTGACTGGCTCAGTTGGTTAGGCGTCTGACTTCAGCTCATCAAGATCTTGCGGTCGGTGAGTTTTAGCCCCTCATCAGGCTCTGTGCAGACAGCTCAGAGCCTGAAGCCTGCTTTGGATTCTGTGTCTCCTTCTTTCTCTGTCCCTACCCAGCATTCATTCATTCATTCTCTCTCAAAAATAAATAAGCATTAAAATTTTTTTAAAAGATTATGTTAGTTAAACCCATATCTTAAATTCTTATTTAGATAGAGGGAAAAAAATTCAAGGGACACACACAAGCTTGAGAAAAAACTGCATGGAAATCATAATCTTTAGGTCCTGGCTGTGCAGATAGTTTTTCTAAAGGATTCAACAAACCTGTTCCAATTCAGCCTTGGTTGGTCTCTATCTTGAGGGGTCTTGTTAGAAATCCCAAGGGAATCTCTCCCTCCCATACCCTTTTCACCTTTTGCTCAACAGTCATGTTTTTCTCCTTCGTCTGGGAATGCTCTCAGGACACTTGAGGGGGGTGACTTTTAACAATAGCAAAAGAGATAGGGATAAGTATAGCAATACAAAAAGAGCTGACATTACAGAGATAATACAAGGAAGTAGACCTCTTATAAGATCTGAGGATCTTTTGAAAACTCTCTATGTGGCTGCTGAAGAATTGGGAGTCAGGTCACTCTCTATAATAATCAACAAAAGTGATTCTTTCTTTATAACAGACATGAGTATTGGCATTTTTCCTGCGAGTTCTCTGATTCACAGATTTGAGGAATGCTGCTATTGAATACCCCTTTGGCAGAAGTCATTCCTGGCACAAGATAACGTAAATCTTAATCCTCATTACACCTCTTAGCAGCTGCCAAAGATCGTTATAATTAAAAGTAATAAAACTCCCTCATCTGTTTCATCACA
>NC_043713.1:53341367-53363136 GCF_006229205.1 Suricata suricatta
TGCCTCATGCATCCAACTCTTGATTTAGCTCAGGTCATGATCTCAAGGTTCGTGAGACTAAGCCCCATGTTGGGCTCCATGCTGACAGTATGGAGCCTGTGTGGAATTCCCTCCCTCCCTCTCTCTCTCTCTCTCTAAATAAATAAATCTTATTTTAAAAAATAAAGTATTCTAAGGTAAAATGTTGGGGAAAGTGTTCTAAGCAGAAGGGACTACATGATCACAGATACTAAGGTGTGAAATCAAAGAGAAACCGCCAAGTCCTTTAGGACAACACAACATAAAGGTTTAGGTAGAAAGTGGCAGGAGGGGCACCTGGGTGGCTCAACCAGTTGAGCGTCAGGCTTAGGCTCAGGTCATGATCTCACAGTTCATGGGTTTGAGCCCCATGTTGGGCTCTGTGCTGACAACTAGCTCAGAGCCTGGAGCCTGCTTCAGATTCTGTGTCTCCCTCTCTCTCTGACCCTCCCCTGCTCATGCTGTCTCTGTCTCTCAAAAATAAATTAAAAAACATAAAAAAGAAAGTGGCAGGAGATGGGGCTAAACAGGTAGAAGGCGGCTACAATTTACAAAGTAGTTTTTATACATAAAAAATGTTTGAAATCCAAAAACTTAGAGATAATTTAGAAATTCTATTTAACACAATGACTTTTCCTTCCTTTTTTCCATTTCTCTAGTCCATAAAGATTTCTGCGGAAATGTCCTTCCCTTCCTAGCACTGCCCCTTCTCTCCTTCACCATTTTTTATCTATCTTAATAAACCTGTTTCTACATTATATTCCATCCTTTTGCACAAATTATCTTTTACCTCCCCTCCTTTTCTTACACTTCTCTTACGCTTCCTTAAAAACAAATTAGTTTTCACACAGTGCCTAGTATCACAGGTTTTCAACTGAATGAATCTGTGTGGTACTTTGAACGTACATACATAATGAAGTCTAGTCATTCACACACGTTCCTGAACGAATCCTCCGAAGTAATATGAATAGCATACTTCTCCCCCTAGAGGGAGCCGAGGGACTTCCTGAAGACTTGCCTTCTTGTGTGTCAAGGACAAAAGGGAATCCTCATATCCCTAAATCATTAACCATGGGCTAGCGCTTTGACAGGCAGTATGAATAGAATGGGATGGGAGAAAAAACTGTATTTTCCTGGAACCCTTTTCTGCATAGGACCAACCTTTTAATGGTTCTCACTCTCTCACACACATGGTATGGAAAGATTACTCCTATCCTTGGAAGCAAAGAGAAGAGTGAAGAACGTAAGAACACACACACATAAGGCAGGTG
Source organism: Suricata suricatta (assembly GCF_006229205.1). NCBI lineage: Eukaryota > Metazoa > Chordata > Mammalia > Carnivora > Herpestidae > Suricata > Suricata suricatta. The sequence goes on from NC_043713.1 coordinate 53,342,657, forward strand.
TATAGTAAGATACTCAGGCCTTTTACTAGTCTAGGTAAAAAGATTTATTCTGTTTGTTCCACCAGGTGGAGAAATCACAGTGTTCTTGGCACAGATGTCTATCTAGTATTAAGGAATTTTCCATTCGTTCAGGCTTGGGATCCCAGGACTGAATTTAATGATACCAACATTCAGACACTGATCACGTACTGACCTGACTAATAATAAGTGGAACTGGTATAATTATGCTCTTTTCTCTGAAATAATAAAAACAAGCCCTGGGAAGATAAACTCATTTGATTAAGGGCATGAACCTAATTAGTTTCGAACAAACAGCAGCACCGGAGTGACTTACGGTGGTTGAATAACTCTTTCAAACTGAATTCTAATTTTCAATAAACTTTTAATGTAACAAAAATGAGCATATGGTATTTAAGACAAGTTAGGAAATTAAGCTACTCCAAAAGGAAAATATTTTTACAAAATGATGAGGAGTATTTTTGTCGCTGTAGGGTTTTTGTTTTGTGTTGTTTTCCTAACAGGAGTAAGGCTCTGAGTTCGTTATTCAATTTTAATGAAAAACATTTCTTTTATAATTTTTAATGTCTTTTATTTATTTTTGAGAGACATAGAGAGACAGCATAAGCAGGGAAGAATCAGAAAGAGAGGGAGATACAGAATCCGAAGCAGGCTCCAGGCTCTGAGCTAGCGATCAGCACAGAGCCCGAAGCGGGGCTTGAACCCACGAACTGTGAGATCATGACCTGAGCCAAAGCCGGACGCTTAACCGACTGAGCCACCCAGGCGCCCCTCATCATTCAATTTTAATGAAAAACATTTCTTTGGAAGTTTCGCTGGCAAGTTTCCAGGAAGAGGTCATGTGTCTGAAAAGGACCACCTTTAATTGCCCTGATGCCACAGAGCTCATCTCTGAGAGAGTGAAAGTCTCAGTACCTACTGCCCACACAAATTATTTCTGTTTAACATGTGAATTTTTGTTATAAAATAGGCCGACTTTTCCTCTAGAACCAAGACCAGAAAATTTTGCTTAAATGAGTTGTACACGTATAGGTTTGGAGTTAGGACACAAACACGCCCTAAGACATACAAACATACTCATGCATGTGCTTGCACATGGACATGCACACACGCACACATTCCTACCCTGAGCATAAAGCACACTCTTTGTCCCATTTATCTTAACCTTCTTCCCCCTTTTTTCCCCTTCTTTCTCTCACCTTTTCTCCTTTCATAGTTGGATTCAAAATTAAGGGAGGTGGGTGAGGCAGAAGCTTGGTGGAGGGAGGTACAAGGGGGTTTACAGAAAGTTAGACAAAAAAGACAGGAGATGAAAAGAGCAGTTATCGGATAGCACTGGATTTATCACCCATCCCAAGCATAATTTTTAATGATGACAAGCCTATCAACATTCACTCAGTGTAAACCACTGCACATCAGCAAAGACATCAATAGAGTAAGCAGGGACTCAAGGTTGCCGCCGGGCTTGTGATTCTAAACAAATGAGAGTAAAAATCGGGCGCTCATTCTTCTGTTTGACCCCCGTAGTGCAAATGGGATCAGTCACGGGTACGCTAGTACTGTGTCCGACAGGTCTGTATTAATGATTCACAGAAGCAGGATTTCTGACACTAGCAGCATCTAGGAAAGAATGGGCGCCTTGCAGAAAGCACAGAGTTGCAAGGGTGCCATGGGAACTACACGAACTGGAATTCTAGATTAGGGGAAATCTTTCCAGGGTGAGCTGTCACCAACTGTCTTCTTACTGTGCGGGAGGTAGCTGGCTGGTTCTAGGTGAGGACTGGAGGAAAATGAAATCAGCATGAGTGTCGGTGGCCAGATGGATGGAAGGGAAACTTGAAGGATTCAAAATGAGGCCAGTTTCCCACCCTTCAAAGGACAAATTCTGGAATTGCAAGCAGGAGGTGGGAGAACCAAAGACTTTGAAAGGGAGAGTGAAATTTGCCATAATCTCTTCGGACATATATTACTAGTAGGAGGACAGCTTAGTACTATTGCACTGGAAGCTTCTTTGGCAGAATCCAGGAGATAGACACATACTGTAACCCAGTAATCCTACTTCTGGATATTTACCCCTTCCCCAAAGATTCGCACAAGAATATTTATAGTGATTGGGGCACCTGGGTAGCTCAGTCAGTTAAGCGTCTGATTCTTGATTTTGCCTCAAGTCACAATCTCCCAGTTAGTGGGATGGAGTCCCGCATCAGGTTCTATAGTGACATTGCAGAGCCTGCTTGGGACCGCCTTTCTCTCTCTCTCTCTGCCCCTCCCCTGCTTGTGCTCGCTCGCGTGCTCTCTCTCTCTCTCTCAAAATAAACTATTTTTTAATTGTAAAGAATATTTATAGTGATTTTATTTGTAATAGCTGAAATTGAGGGAAAACCCTAGAACTGATAAATAAGTAGTGGTATATTTATACACAATAATACGCAGCGAATAAACAGAACTATCCCTCTTGACACCAATATGAGTGAATCTCATGGACAAAATGTTGAGGACAGAAAACCAAGGAATAATGTATACTGTGTGACTCCATTTATATGTAGTTCAAAAATGAGCAAGGGGTGCCTGGGTGGCTCAGTCCGTTAAGCTTCCAACTTCAGCTTCGGTCATGATTTCACGGTCCATGAGTTTGAGGCCCGCATAGGGGTCTGGGCTGCAGCTCAGAGCCTGAAGCCTGCTTCAGATTCTGTATCTCTCTTTCTGCCCCTCCCCTGTTCTCTCTCTCTCTCTCTCTCTCTCTCTCTCTCTCTCTCAAAAATAAACATTTTTTGAATAAGCAAAATGAATTAATAATTAATAAGTCAGAGTAGTGATCAGCTTTGGGAAGATACCACGTCACAGGGGCGTAAGGAAACTTGTAGGGGTGCTGGTAATTCTCTAGATCAGTCTGGTGAAACTTACTTGACTATATACACATGTTAAAAACTCATCAAGCTGTATACTTTTGTGAATCCTCAATAAAAAGTATAACAACAACAACAACAACAAAAAACCCATGTGGAATCATTTACTTTTAGAACTAGAAAGAGGTTTAGGGATCATGGTGGCCAACTTCTAGTTTACACTGAGGAAACTGAGGCTCAGAAAACCTAAATGTAACCTTGTAAATGTCCCACAGGTAATGTATTCCTTTGTTCAACAGGCAATTAGTGGGTATTTATTCTTTGCTGAGGCTGTATTGGATACAAGCTAAACAAGACTGATACATGACTTCCTTTCATAAAGCCAATGATTTAGCTGTAGAGACAGAAATTAAGAGACATAACCTAAAAATAAGTATGTAATTGCAGACTGTGGTCAATATTGTGAAAGAATGACACACATGTTTTTAGCAGTCACCTGTGGGGCTAGCACCCAGCTCACCTGGTAACAGATTAGCTTGGCTTCAACATTTCCATAACCTGAGCTTTTTGAAAAGTAGGAGCAAATTCTCGATCTACATGAATTTATTTCTCCAGATTTAAAACACAACCTTTAATTATAAAGCACGAGCCAAACAATAAATACATTTCAAGGGATGAATCTCCCAAGGTTTGCCAAAGACACAATTTCATCAGACAAGGAACTGCCAAAATTAGTGGACCTAAAATTTGTTTCCTATTGGTTAAATCTAAGATTCATAATGTTTATGGCCTGGCACCGGTCTCTCAATCACTTTCCCCTAGCAGAAAGTCACCTCTGATGCCTGTTTATTTGGTATTTATCTGGATCCAATCTTATACATTAGCCAACTTAGAAAACAGCACCGAGATAAATCAATCTAAAGACAACCAAGATATCCGTAATAAAATTAAAACACACAGCACATCTGATATCTTGATCAACTCACGGGCTATTACTTTGGGGATTTGTTTTGGAGGACGCCAGCTACTTACTGCTCATTATCTGCTTGGAGCAGATTGTCTCTGCAGAAGAGCTGGCCCGATTTTCCTGCAACAGAACTGACGTCGTTAGTAATCTCAGTTTTATTTGATAAGGTACATCCCTGGTTCCCTGAGAAGTAGACCCTGAAACAAATATTTGAGTGAAAGTAGTTCATTTCGGATCTCACCCTAGGCAGCACCCGTGGGAAGGAAGATGGCGGGGAGAGAGAGAAGGCAAGGGCAGGGACTCATCAGACTGGCAACCGCTGGGAGACTGCGCAGGGCTGGCCCACCTGAGGGGCGGTGGGGCTGGGCTACATATGCTCCAGCTCCCAACTACCATCGTTAAGAGGGCTGCTGGTAGGGCAGTGGCTCCCGAGTACTTTCAGCTGCCCCTGTGTGGACTGAGCACACAGCTCTAGCCAGAAAAAGCCCACAGGCAAACAGTGACAGCGATTTGCACAAAGAAGCCATCTGTGCGTAAGGAAATGGCGAATACTGAGAGTGGACGGATGGCCGCTAACAGTGTCAGCCGGACACGTAATTAGTGGGGCATGCAAGAACCTCAATTCTTAGACACAAGTGTGAGACATGCCAGAAAAGCACTGGTTTATTGGTTAAGTAGAAATCAGGCAGGCATCCGTGTATAATAGCAGGTTGCTTTAAATATTTAAAAAACAGGAGCACCCGGTGGCTCAGTAGGCCAAGCATCTGACTCAGGTCATGATCTCAGTTTGTGAGTTTGAGCCCCGCATCAAGCTCTCTGCTGTCAGCCTCGAGCCCACTTCAGAACCTGCCCCCCCTCCCCCCCCAGCTTGTGCTTTCTCTCTGCCTCAAAAATAAATAAAAACATCAAAAAATTTTTAATAAAAAATAAAAATTGAAAAACACTATAGGAATAAAGCTATTCTTTTCTTCATCTATTACTTAGGCTGTGGGACATCTCTGTGGCATAAGTCTAATGATTAAAGGAATTACTTTCTCAATAGGAAGGTCACCCTGGGTCTTCACAAGCTGCCAGAATCTTCCTGTTTAGATTCAGTGGAAGAATGAGCCAATAGCAGGCATGTATGGCATCAAGGAATTTAGGTAGATGATAGATACGAGATAAACAATATATACACAAAATACATATATCACCTAATTTTTTTATTTAATGAAAGAAAAAGAACCTAAATGAAACGAAAAGTATTATTAACTTCAAATGTTTATTACCATATATTATTTTCTAATACATTCCTCTAGGACTAAGAAAAGGAATTATGAACTCAGTTAAGAATTTTATAGCATTGGATTTTTAACTAGATCATTCAACTTAAGATCCTATCAATTATCTTTTCTCTGACAGATGACATCATTAGTATGATGTCATTTCCCTTGCCCCACCTCACGGTTTTTGTTGTATTTTTATACTATCAAGATCTAACAATTTACATTCTTTTCTTTGGCTCAATTTTCACACTTGTGTAATATTTACTTGATATTTAAGTGAAGGTACTGCTCCTTGCCACTTTACTGTAGCTCCTCCATTGCTAAACTCTTTATTTTGACTCTTTTTTAGTTTGGCGAAGTGCATGGCAAACCAGTTTTTTTTTCTGTTTTTTATTTATTTTTGAGAGACACAGAAAGACAGCACAAGCAGGGGAGAGTCAGAGAGAGAAGGAGACACAGAATCCGAAGCAGGCTCCAGGATATGAGCTGTCAGCACAGAGCCTGACATGGAGCTCAAACCCACGAACCATGAGATCATGACCTTAACCGAAGCCAGATGCTTAACCAACTGAGCCACCAGGCACCCCTCAAACAGTTTTTTTCAAGAAGGGCCCTTGAGCACCAGGAGCTGTCGGGGGCTGCCAAGTTTTCTGTCTGCCTCAGGCAAGGATTATCACTTTCCGGAGAGTGAACCAGCAAACAAGATTTGCATCTAGAGGCTGGAGATTGCCATTTCCTGGTCAAAATAACTTTGGCGTCTGTCATGCTGGGCTAGACGTGAGTGGCCAAGGTGCACAAAAGATCAAAACCGTATTTTGGATTATTCAGTGCTAACTCCCCCTTTCCCAGCATTGCTGAGGCAAATCTGGGCGTTTCTTTTGATATTCATTTGACTCTGTTTACCTGGTAACTGACCTTGGTCAGCTGCTTTGTTTTCCCGCCTTGAAACCTTTATAAAAGACAGATTTCTGAATAAAGCTCTCTCTATCTTTTGCCTGATCCAAAACCGTGAGTGCGGTCTTTACTGTCTGTGTCTCCCTCTCCTGCCCCCTTTTTCTCTCCCTCCCTCAGGAGAAGGACCCGCGACTGAGGCTCCGGGGGACCAGCGCGCCTGGACCTGGCGAGCTAGGGCACCGGCAAGTGCTGCTCCAGCCTGGGGTGGAAGCGGAAGGGGCCGACGAGCCGGACCCGCCCGCCCCGGCTACGACAAGGAATCTTTAGGACAGATAGACAGCAAGAGAGGTGCCTGGGTAGCTCAGTCAGTTGAGCATCTGACTCTTGCTCCCAGGGTCATGGGATTGAGCCCCATGTCAGGCTCTGCTGAGCTTAGAGCCCGCTCTGAAGTCTCTTTTTCCCTCCCTCGGCTCCTCTCTCCAGCTCACATGGGTGCTTTCACTTTCTCTCTCAAATGAAACAAACAAACAGATTTATTTATTTATTTAATTTGTTTATCTATGCTTGCCTTTATTTTCGAGTGACATCTTGGCTGGGAATAATACCCTTACTTCATGCTGTCCTTTTCAGATCTATGTCGTAGCCTTTTCTCCCTAAAGTTAGAGTAGTGTATATTTCTCTGAAGTAGTCTGATGCCAGCCAGCCTGAAGTTTTTACCTTTGTAAATGGCTTGCTCTGAGCCTAGAAATGTCAAAATTTTTTCTTACTCTGTAAGTACTGGTATTGAACATTTTGTGTCCATTTTCCTAGAATATGATGAGGGGATTGTTTTGATTATACATGTTTTTTTTTTTTCCCCTCCCTCCCTTCCTTCCTTCCTTCCTTTCCTTTCTTGTAAGGTTGTTCCTTCTGTGTGAGAGAAACATCTTCTCCTATTTTGCCTGTTTCTTCCTAAGAGCCATTTCCACTATTCTAAAGTCAATGAAAGTCACCCATGGCATTCATCTTTCTCCACATATGGGGCAGGATTCTGTGGCCTCCCCACAGTGGCCTGAGGAGCAAAGAGAAGTGAGGTCACCATGCTCTGTGGTGGTCTATGTTGTTCCCTCTGCAGTTTCTTTTCTTTCCTTAGCTACCACTTTTCCATGGAAATGGCATTGAACTATTTCTACTGATGATGATTTTTCGGGCCCTTTACTATTTTTGTTATATTTCTTCCTAGAAAGGTATTCTAAAAGGCAGTTTTAGTCTTCCATCTTAACATAGATATCTCCCTAATTTATATTTCTTAAGCTCCCCGCCTAACTCATATGCTTGCTGAGTTCAAGATCAGTGATTCATGTATTCCTGTGCCCAACAGTATTTGCTGTTCCTCACTTAGGATATACTTAACCTCTCTGAGACTGTGTGACTTTATCTGCAAAAGGAGAATAAGATCTTCCCAGATACAATGTGTTGTAAGGTTGTGGCAATGAGAAAAATGAATTAATGTGCAGTAATATATTTAAGAACACTTTCTCATATTCAAGAGTAAGACATTACTGTGGTTTCCATATTCTCCTTACATGAACTGAAGAATCTATCTGCTCAAGTGTTTACTTGTTCACCCTTTTGGGTACAATAGTGGTTATACTAGTTACGAGGTTTCTCTATTGTTATGGTGGATAAAATAAAAATTTCCTTTTTAAAAAAATTTTTTTCACAGAGGCCTTAAAACCTTGAAAATAGTTATTCATTCCTGATTGGCATACTAACGTGTTTATTTTTAAATGGTTCATTCATTTTTTTGTAACCTGAAATCCCACCATAAGAGAAGACAAAGGAAGCTAAAAAAGAGGGAGGGGAGGAAAAATAAAGCCCAGGAAGCAGGAAGTTTTTTGCATCTATTTACCATACTGTTCACACTGGATAGATTAATACAGAAAAGCAACATAAAAGGATTTTTCTCTTTGGACCTACTCCAGGGACTGGCAAAGTAAAAGATGAACAGCTGATCACACAGCTGGGAGGCCCGTGTATGCTTTATCATGTAGTAAATCAAGAAGATAAAATTCCTAAGACCAAAGGCTGTGTGCTGGTTTATGACAATAAGCAAGTGGAAGCCCACCTTAATCCTAGGCCACGTGAAGACCTTTAGGCTCCTTTCAAAGCCAATAACTTTATCTTTATACTGAGAGACATCAGCAAGAGTTTGACAGATTTATTTTTATGGCTAAGCTTTCTTAGGATTCTGCCAATACGGCCCTGGCCTCCTGAGTGCAGGGGTTGCTTAACTTCCTTTTCTTCCTCCAAGAATTCATCCATGTCTCCGTTCCTTCTTGTAGATGTTCCATCTCAGAAAGATAGTGAAAGACGTTCAATTCTCCAGATCCACTCACCTTCACTTCCGGAGATAGAAGGGTTACTTCTTACCACACGTCCTTTTCTGCCCAAGCCTCAGGAACCACTATCCCCTAGACTGACAGGAAGGCCCCTGGAAGAAGCACTCTCAGGGCCATGACCTCGAGGGGGTTGGAAAACTTGGGGTGCCTCATGGTCCCATATGGATGTAAGGTCCATGTATGAAATGCACCCAACAGTAGGGTGCAGAAAACTCGGCTTACAATGACAACATAGTTCAAAGCTGGATATATTTTATTTACAAATAAGTTTAGCTACAGAAGTTAATCAAATGTCCTCAAGGATCCCCAGTGGACACACCAGAGGAAAGATGGAGCATTTCTGTTTCTGTCACGCGATATGACACAAGGCCCGGGGCCAGTTATACCCAGACATCTCAGGAGACATGGTGTCAGATCACTTGCAAACTACAAGCATTGGGTTTATTTTTTTTTATTATAGATCCTTCTGAATAATTTCCAACAATACCTTCATTCCCATTAACTCCCCTATACAATTATATATCAATTATATGACTTCAGATCAACTTTAACTCATTCTTCAGTTGTCATGAGTTCATGACATAAAAAAATATTTCTGAAATCTAATATTTAACCCCCTCTGCTCCTTCTCATAGCCATTCGTCCTGTGAATTTATTTATTCCATCTGCACATCATATGAGATAGTTCAGCAAAGTTGATAAGAGATTGTGTTCATCCATCTATAGAATCCATTCTGGAAAATGTGACATACTGGAATTCTCTAAGTATATCATAATATCAGCCATACCACATATGCTAATACTGGCTTTTAAAAAAAACAAACATAGACACTGATATTTTGAAGCCGAAGGGTTTTTACCAAAGGTCAAATTCTCTTTCTGTCCTCAGAGAGGACACCAACTCAATAACTGTTGTGAAACCCAGACTATGGGGTTCTCGTGACTTCAGGAAGATGTGCAAGAGCCACATGGGAATGGACGGACGTCACACGATGGCCGTGAAGATGGCGTCTTGCATACACACACATCTCTCTATACTGCATGGTCCAAAACAGTCACTGTGTTGTTCCCCCTGGATTGTCATGCTTCAGAGAGGTGAAAAGTGGTTTTCCCATTTGCAGTGTTATTTATTTCTCATATGCATGATTTTCATAATCTCAAAGATATAATTCTCATTTGTGGAGGGAAAGGAAAGCTCCCACTAGTAAGGTACTATTGGGAGTGCACAGCCTGATGACGACGAAGGATTGATAAAGCCCCACAGCCCTTCCAAGGACACTGCACCCCATAATCAGACCCTGGTGTATCCCCAGTGTATCTCTAGTTCTAGTTGCTCGTCGTGGGGCTGCTAAAACACAGAGTCATTGAAACTCATGCGTCTAGATCTATCACTTGTCTTACTTTAATTTGACATGGAAAGGAAATCTCTGTTTTCAAGGATTTCTGCCCAGAGAGCAAACTTGAGAGAATTGAGACCAAAAACCTGAGTTCTTAAAAAGTTAAACTCCTCCTTTTTAAAAAGTAATATAAATATATGCCTTGTAAGATCCTGAGGGACTAAGCCTTAGATTTCGCCTTTGCTCGGTTTGTCCTCAGACCTGAACCCAGGGAAGTCTTTAATTCCGTATTTGAGGGTGACAAGCTCCATCCCTTCACTTTCGCCGCGTGTCTTTTTAACACAGTATAAAGGACACAGTACTGCCCTCAGTCTTTCAGCAAAAAGGATTGCTGGTTAAATTCACAGAAAGTGCATCAAAGGCAAAAGTAAATAAACAAGACAGAATTTTAGATAAAAAGAACCTTAAAAATAAAACGGGTTGCAAAACTACTTTTGCAGTTACAGTGTTGTAGTCCCCCCCCCCCCCGCCATGTTTCCGAGGCACTGCCTTAACATAAACAGAATCGTCTAATGCACTTTTGCAAAACAGTGCTTCTCAGCCAAGGACAACGTGGATTCATTCTACTGCTAGGTGCCCATGACACTTTGGTTTGCTTTACTGGCAACATTTTGGCAACGCATCCTATGCTAAGAGGAAGGCTGGTAACCAAGCAGATGACTAGAGCCAGATCCACTGTGTTACTTCTTTTCGTGCTTCTTGGTTAGTTCCCCCACGCCCAGCCGGAAGCTGCCCTCCTTGGCGCCCCGTCTGCCTTCCCTCTGCTGGCTCTCCTGGGAGACTTGCTGCACCGCTTGCAGGATGACATTCTGCACAATCTGTTTGCTGGCTTTCTGCAGCTTCACCTCTTCGGGCTCATTTCCAGGTTTCTCACCTACCCAAAAGCATGGAAAGGAGGTACAAAGAACAAAATTAATTTCAGAAACTTATAGGAAGGGGCAGGCAGGCAAGGTGAGTTTGTAAGAAGGTGCGAGGGTGGCCCAGTTAATGGTGAGGGGCCCTGTAAGGCACATATGGCTACCATCTCCCTCTCCAGCAAGATCTCCATTTGTTTGCCCCACTCATGAGTCCCATGTATGTTCTCACCATCCCAGAATCCTCTGCTGCTAGCAGTTGTCCTGAGAATATAGTTGTGGCCAGTGAGAACCTCTGGGAAAGTTCATGGAAAGGGACAGACTCATATCCCTTTTGGCCTTTGACACTTACTCCTTCTTCCTATGCAGGATACAGACATAATGCCTTTAGGTGCCGCAGGCAGCTTACGCCAAGCATGGAGATGAAAGCCAACATTCTGGCCATGGCTGAGGGGGAAAAAAGAGCCTAGTTTTGAAAGTATTCAGTATCCACACCAACCCTGGACCATGTATTTCTGGATTTCTTTGTATGTAAGATAAACACTTTTTTGTTGAATCTGCCATTAGTCAAGTTTTATGTTACTTGCAACCAAATGTATGCTGAATAGATTAAATTTCACTGGCGCTGGAGAATAGATTATTACCGAACCTATATTAGGCTCAATCCTGCTCTTCTAATAGCCTCCCAAGGAATGAAGCCATTCATGTATCAGAATCTGTCCTCTGTGAACAGGGGTTGGCAAACTTGTTCAACAGGACCAGCTGGGAACTATTTTAGACTTGTGAGCCATACCACCTCTGTGAAAACTCCTCAGCTCTGCTTTTTGTAGCATTAAATCAGCCCTAGATGACACATAAATGAATGCATTTGGTTTTGTTTCAATAACTCATTGCTTACAAAAAGTAGGCTGCAGGCCAGATTTGTGCATAGGCCATAGTTTGCCAACCCCTGGTCTAGAGTGGTGGGAATTTTTTAATTAGAAGGCACGCAATCTACCCATCATTGATTCTTCCCCTCCATCTTTAGTTAAAAAGAAGAAAAACCTTGATTTTATTTGGGCAGCCATGTAACTGGCTACAGCAAAGTTCTGACCAATGAAGTGAAAGTTCATCTAGTAAAAATTCTAAAAGGTCTTTAAAAGGAAATAGGCAGATAAAGACCCTTGCCCTCTCCTCATCCCACTTCCTGCGACTCTGTCCCATCGGCTGTCACTATAGGGGCTTTTGCGAACCATGAGGGAATCTTTAGAATGGAAACCATTTGCAGAGATTTTTCAAAGAAAAAGTTAGAAGGAGCCTGAGAACCCCATGACCAAGAGCCACATATCATCATCCCTTGGCTGCCCACCTCCAGGCCTCTTTCATGTTAGAAAAAATACACATATTGTATCTGACTCACTGTTATCTTGAACTTTCTTTTATTACGCAGCAAACGTATTACTAACACACACGGCAGAATGATCATGAATCGAACACTTGACTAAAGTGCAATCATGAGCATTTTAAATTCCCTCCTTATATTTATTTAGTGATAAATAGAATGGGCCTTGTTCCTTTATTCAAAATCATCATTTCAGATGTTTCCTCTCTTCACATATGCTGCTGCCATGAAAATGGATTTAAAACTGGGGGCCGTTCACCAGGATTGATTCATTAACAAATTGACACATCCAGGAAAAAGACGTCATGTAAGAGAATTCGGAGTCGATCCGGAAGACCTAGCAGCTCTTATCCCTTGAGACGGAGAGTTGCCATTTATTCAGCAGCATTTGTATCATCAGCACTATTTCCTGAGGGATTTACAGTCTAATGAATAAGGTAAGATGAATCTATTTAAAACAAAGGGACAATCCTCACCTCCCTCCTCCCTCAAAAAAACAAAAGAAGAAAATGAGAAATATACACCAAACCACCCAGAGAAGGCATCACATGCTACAATGTGTGTGATATGACACTTATTCAACACCCTGTCTGGTTCCTGAGTACTTAGTGTCCATGACTGTGTATTGGTTAAGGCACAGATCAGGCTGTTGGGACAAAGAAACTAAAAAATATACAAGAAAACTCACACAAGAAAGATATTTATTGCTCTCTCTTGCATCAGCCCAGAGGTACTCCAACGTGTAGGTGGCTCTGCTCCACCAAGTTATGTAAGGGGTCTACATCCTTCTGTCTTTCTCTTCTGCCATTTCCTGCTATCTTGACCTCATATGCATGATTAGAGCTGGTTAACCAATATCCCATCTGGGACTGGAAGGCAGAAAAAGGGGGTTGATGAAGGTGATTTCCTTTAAAAGAATTATCATATGGGGCACCTGGGTGGCTCAGTCCGTTCAGTGGCTGACTTCAGCTCAGGTCATGATCTCATGGTTCATGAGTTTGAACCCCACATTGGGCTCTGTGCTGACAGCTCAGAGCCTAGAGCCTGCTTCGGATTCTATGTCTCCCTCTCTTTCTGTCCTTCCCACATGCACACTGTGTCTCTCTGTCTCTCAAAAAAGAATAAATGTTAAAAAAAATTTAAAGAATTATTATATAAGTTGCAAACATTACTTTGCTCACATTTCATTGGGGGAAACTGAGTCACACGGCCACACCTAGCCACATGGGAGGCTAGGTAGGAAATATAGGTGCAAACTGGGCAGCTATGCCCCGTACTGAAACTCAGGGAGGTCCTAATGCTAAAACAAACAAGCAATTACAGATTTTGAAGTTACATCTGTGCAATGGTCAAGTCTAATTTGAAGAGGAAGAGTATATATTTGAAGAGGAAGAGTATATATTTATGGGAAGTCAAATATGATACTCGGGCAGCTCCGCCCACTATCACTATAGAGCATAAATGTGTAGACAAACAGAACAGTTGAAAAGGTTCGCATTTGCTCCCGGAAAGAGTATCTTAGCCAAACTCTGTCTAAAATGTCCCTGCTATACAGCTATTTTTCTGTCTTTGGATGGAGAAAGGGGGAATATAAGGATAAGAGTAAGTGAATTAAGAGTAAATGAATTCCTTAATAGGAGAGAGAGAGAGAGAGAGAAAGAGAGAGAGAGAGAGAGAGAGAGATTCTACTCTAAATTTAGCTGTGACCTAATATCTGAGCTAAATTGTCACATCCTCTTCTATCCATTATAAAGATAAATTGATTAGAAAATCAAAGGCAGCCTGTGCTAGAATATCCCTTTGGTGACTTGTGAGATTATTGACCCTCATGGCCCTCATCAGCACTTTGCTCTGGGTCATGAATATCTGCAGTGAAGAGTACAGGACAAAAAGTGTGGCAACTAGTTGGAACAGAAAAAGTGAGGAATGAAAATGAGGGTAAAAGCCACACAGAGCACTTAGACAATAACAGCAAAACAAATGTACACACACACACACACACACACACACACACACACAGCACCACAGAAGACCTCAAATAGCAAAAACAATCCTGAGAAAGAACAAAGCAGGAGGCATCACACTTCCTGATTTCAAGCTATATTATAAAGCTACAATGATCAAAACAGTATGGTACTGGTCTCAAAACAGATGTCCAGATCAATGGCACAGATAGAGGGCCCAGAAATAAGCCCATGCATATATGGTCAACTAATATTGGACAGGGGAACAAAGAATACTCAATACGTTTCAGGAGAAAAGACAGTATCTTCAGTAAATGGTGCTGGGGAAATAGGATATTTACAGGTAAAAGTGAAACTATCTTACACTAGTCACAACAATTAACTCAAAATGTATTAAAGACTTGAAAACCTGAAACCATAAAACTCCTAAAAGAAAATATGAATAAAATCTCCTTGGAATGAATCTTAACAACAAGTTTTGGGATATGGCACCTAAAACACAAGCAATAAAATTAAAAATAAGTGGGACTACCTCAAACTCAAAAGCTTCTGCACAACAAAAAGAATGATCAATAAATGAACAGGCAGGGGCACCTGGGAGGCTCAGTCAGGTAAGCGTCCAACTTTTGATTTTGGCTCAGGTCATGATCTCATGGTACATGACTTTGAGCCCTGCATTGGGCTCTGGGCTGACAGTGTGGAGCCTGCTTGGGATTCTCTCTCCCTCTCTCTTTGCCCCTCCCTCACTCTCTCCCTCTCTCTCATAAAATAAATGCATAAACATTTAAAATAAATAAACATTTAAAAATGAAAAACATGTTTTAAAAAGGCAATCTGCAGAAAAGGAAGAAAATATTTGCAAATCATATATCTGAAAGCTAATATCCAAAATATATTGGAAAAACATATACAACTCTATAACAACAAAAATGATCTAATTAAAATGGGCAAAGGACCTAAATAGACATTTTTCCAGAGAAGATATACAAATGGTCAACAGGTACATGAAAAGGTTCGCATTAGTAATCAGTAGGGAAATATGAATTAAAAATACAATGAGATATCACCTCATGTCTGTTAGAATAGCAAGCATCCAAAAGATAAGAGATAAATGCTGGTGAGAATGTGGAGAAAGAAAGCCCCTGTGCACTGTTTGTGAAGCCGTAAATCGGTGCAGCCGCTGTGGAAAACAGTGTGAAGTTTCCTCCAAATATTGAAAATAGGGGGCGCCTGGGTGGCTCAGTCAGTTAAGCATCTGATTCTTGATTTCAACTCAATTCATGATCTCACAGTTCATAAGGTCAAGTGAACTTGTGCTCACAGTGTGCTCACAGTGTGGAGCCTGCTTGGAATTTTCTCCCCCTCTCTCTCTCTGCCTTTCTCCCCCTCATGCTTTCTCTCTGCCTATCACTCTCTTTCTCCCTCTTTCAAAATAAATAAATTAAGTTAAAAGAATTAAAAATAGAATTATCCTATGATCCAACAACCCCACTTCCGGGTATCTATCCAAAGAAAACAAAATCACTGTATTGAAAGATGTCTGGACCCCCATATTCACTGCAGCAGAATTTATAATGGCCAATACATGGAAACAACTTAAGTGTCCAGGGACAGATGAACTGAATAAAGACAGTGTGCTATATGTATACAGTACATGAAAGAAAAATCCCTTGCCATTTGTGACAACATAGGTAGACATGAGGGCATTGTAGTGAGTGAACTGAATCAGAGAAAGACAAATACTGTATGATCTCACTTATACATGGGGAAGAAAGGGAGGGAGGGAGGGAGGGAGAGAGAGAGAGAGAGAGAGAGAGAGAGAGAGAGAGAGAGAGAGAGAGAGAGAAAGAAAGAAAGAAAGAAAGAAAGAAAGAAAGAAAGAAAGAAAGAAAGAAAGAAAGAAAGGCAAAGCAAACAGGGAAAAGAGAACAGAATTGTGGTTATCAGAAGTGGGGCAAAGAGGATAGAGGCGCTGGGTGAAGGCTGTCAAAAGGAACAAACGTACACTTAAAAGACAAAGAAGTAAATAGAAAAAAGTTTTTTCTTTTACTTGCTTGTGTCTATATGAGAAGATGGATGGTAATTACTTCCCAATGTATGTAAGCCGAGTCACTGTCCCGTATACCTCAAGTCATTACATAGAGACCTGTGTCAATTATATCTCAATAAAACTGAAAGAAGAAACAAGGTGAACCACACGTGTATACTGTGTATAGCTCTTTGGCATACAAGGAAAGACACTCTCCTGTTACCTTAAGTTGGAGGTCTCTTGGGGAGTGCGATTACTCTTGGGATACATGTGTCCTAACCAGACATCATGGAAATTTTGGGCTGGGTCTCACAGTACAATTCATAAATTGGAATCATCCAATATATCTCTAGTAACTGGACTCTCTAGACCATTCTCTGCCATTAGATAGTTTCAACTCTCCATCAGCTGCTTCCACAGCCAGCAGCTCTCCTTTTCTTCCGGAGTCCCCCTGACTTCATGGCATTTACTTACCCCTCCTTCTGCTCATTCACCACTACCTGCAGGGCTTCATAATTGTACATACTATCTTCTTTCTGAGGGCATTTCAGCTAAAGTTCTACTTGTAACCGCCTGATTCTCCACCTAGCTTCAGGTGAAGTTCCTGAGAGAGAAACTGAAAGACTCAGCATACCCCACTGTCCCCGAAAAAGAGGACTTCCATGCGAGGCCACCTCTTCCGAGGCCAGCCATTGAACGGATGTCCGTGGCTCATTCTGGCCTAATCAGCTGTGGCCTCAGAGTTTGGATCAGGGGTGAGAACCACATCTGCATAGGAGGAAGGAACCACCTAGGCCCCCCACCTGGAACAGGTGCCGAGGGCACAGCCTGCACTCACACGGTTGGCTTGATCCAATGTAAAAACTGACCGGTGTGTCTATGGCATTTACTTGAAAGGATATGGCATTTGAGAACACCCTGGTGGAGACCCATAATAAAAATGCAGCAGCATGAAAAAGCACGTTACAACCCCACAGAAGGCAGAACCAACCAGAGAAATCCTCAGAGTCTTGCCATTTACTTACATGCATTAAACTTACTTGAAATTAATGAATCACCTACATGTTGTACATGGCCACTTGCCTAATTTTAAATGATGCAAATGTCCTCTGTCCTAATTAGCATTTACAAAATCATTTGGGTATTTCACAAAAGATGATGAATCGGTTTAATTAGCTTTAAACACTAAATGCCCAATATAAATACCCCCAAGTCAAGAATGTGATGTCACTAAATTTGTCGTCTGTGTCCTTCCAACTCAAATCATTACCCCCCTCCACACACATGCACACACACAGGCATCCCCATGGTCATGTTCCCTGTGACACCCAGCCCACTCCAACGGGACTAGCCTTCCACAGATGACACTGAGCACAGAAGACCCCCCCTGCTCCTCAGTGGAAGGTGTCAGGGACTCAGTGCAAACAGGTAATAATACTTGCTCTTAATTCTGTATTTATATCCATTAAAACCATGCTTCTAGTGATCATAGGAAGGTCTTCCTGGCAAAAACTGACAATTTTTCCCCTCCCATCACCTAAGTGCCACTGGCCTCTATTACATTAACCCTATTATGTTGCAGTCAGGTGTGTTTTAGAAAAGGTCAGTGTTGCCATTTTGAGGCAGAATCTGATTAGTGATTTTCCTTTGATCACCCAGAGAGTGTGGCAGAGGCTGTACCACAAGTAGTGTCTCTCTCTGGTCTCTTCTCACTAAGTATGCAAATTCTAGATGGCCACGTCAGGGCAGGATAGGGCCAACCACAGCCTGCCCAACTCTCCAAAGTGCTCAGTGCTCCTGCTGGTGACTGTGGAGCACATTTTTTATCTTCCCCTCTGATTGCTTGAGACTATAAAGAAGCATTATCATTCATCAATGACTAGCTTGTGGAACACAGAGAACCAGAACTAATTTGGGTCCCTTTATTAATGGAATGATAGTCTATTTTCCAGCTCAAAGTGCAGGAATTTTCCATGGAGGACCAGATGTTAGCGCTCAGTCATTTATGCCAACTGCTAACAAAGTTTTCCTGGCTGCCCTGCTTTCCCACTGAGCAAGCCAAAGTTACACGACTTCCCGGCAATGGAAAGTCACAGCCTCTGAGCTTCCTGCTTGTTGCTAACACCCCCAAACCACTGCTGCTTTCCTATGCACACCAACCAAATCAGAAGCAACATTTTGGGGTTTCTAAAAGGTAGAGTTGAGATACAGAAGGCAAGGCGGGTACTGGCAGGTATAGGACCCCGTCTAAGTCATATCTGCATGATGCCCCACTATCACCACCAGCACCCCCATCAAATCAAGTACAGGGCATTAAGAAACACCCCTGACTGCCTACAGCAGCCAGGCTGGCCATTTCATAACATGGCAAGCTACCCCCATGCCTACACAGAGTTCTTACTGAAATGTCCTACAGAACAGGATGAGATGAAAGATTCTTCTTGAGCCTTCGTATGCAGGGTCCTGTGGAAAGTAACATGGGCCATTAGGCCAAAATATTTCATTCATTCCTGCATTCTTTCTCAAAAATTATAGAGTACTTCCTACATGGCAAATGCTGGATTAGGGATAAGAGATTAAAATGATGAGCAAAATAGTCCTGGATCCTGCTTTACTGGAGTTTAAAATATAGTGGAAGAGGCAAGTGTTGATGAAATGATTAAATAGGTTTATAATTTTGCACTGGGACTCATGCCATAAAGGGGCCTGGGGAGCCCATTACAAGAGAAACTGATCTAGTCTGAGGTCAGGGAAAGACGCCCTGAGCAAGCGGCTTTGAGGTTAACAAGGTACTAACCAATGAAAGGAAGGTAGCAGGGGCAGGAAGATCAATCAAACCCGAGTGGAAATTCCCCCACGTGTGTGGAGCAGGCCCTGTGGGAAACTGAAGGCAGCCTCAGCGGCCCGGTGCCCATGGCGGGAGGGGAGAGCAGTCAGTGCCTAAGATAATGGGCCAGCCAGGTGGGACAGGTCCTGGCAGGCTGGAGGCTTTGGGTCTTTTGTTGAGAGTGAAGCTTCCGTGCACCCCCAAATCTGTGCCACACGTGGCAGCTGAAGAAGTCCAAGGAGAATCATGGGACCAAGGTGGGAATACAGGGTTTGGAGCAGGTCTAGAAATACAGATTGAATTTGGAAAGGCCACCGGAAAAAGAAAGAGAATTCTTGTTCTGGCTTCCGAGGTCAGCACAGACATGTGACTCACTAACTCAGTGTCCTAGAAAGCTTGTTACCTTACAGAGCTACCTCATTATTTTAGAACATAATTTAACTTATTACTGGGCTGCCATGTGTTATTTTTAGGAAAGCTGTAAGGAATAGTGCCAATAAAACCTGAAAAGGAAAAGACAATTTTAAACTAGAAATCAGGTTTGAGTATGCTGGCCAAAACAAAGGTAATTTTGAAAAAGAACAACAGACAGGGAGGACCTCATTTACCAGGTGTTTTATCACCAGCGCTCCGTAGCAATTCAGGAAGTGTGACATTGACATAGGGATGGAAAACCTGGCCGGTGAAATAGAATTAGAAATCCAGGCACAGCCCTCCACCTTTGAGGTCACTTGACTTGTGAAAAATAGGACACCTTAGTGTAAGGAGGAAAAGAGAGTATTTTCAGGTGGTGTGGGGGGAGCCAGGTGGTTATTCACATGGAAACAATAAGGAGTTTGGCGATCACATACTCTACATAAAATAAGCGGGTCCAGGTGCACTTCACATCGATACCTGAATGTCAAACAATCTGGAGCACAGAGGCTTTTTAGGACAGTGAAGATATGCTGTGTGACACTGTGATGGCGGAAACGAGATAGTCCACATTCATCCAAAGTCATCGAATGTACGACATCAAGAGTGAGCCCTAACGTAATCTATGCACCATGAGGGATAACGCTGGACAGTGTAGGTTCAGCAATTGTAACAAATGCACTACTGTGGTTTGGGATAGTGATAATGGGAGAGGCTGTCACAGGCAGGGTCATGTGAGAAATCTCTGTTCCTTCCCCTTAATTTTGCTGAGAAACTAAAACTGTTCTAAAAGAAAATAGTCTTTAAAAGACTATCCTTTCTCTCTGCCCCTCCCCCACTCACGCTCCCTCGCACTCTCTTTCTCTCTCAAAAATAAATGGGCAGAAGACATGAACAGACACTTCTCCAAAGAGGACATCCAGATGGCCTACAGGCACATGAAACGATGCTCAACATCACTCATCATCAGGGAAACACAAATCAAAACCACACTGAGATACCACCTCACACCAGTCAGAGTGGCTAAAATGAACAAATCAAGAGACTATAGATGTTGGCGAGGGTGTGGAGAGATGGGCACCCTCCTACACTGTTGGTGGCAATGCAAACTGGTGCAGCTGCTCTGGAAAACAGTGTGGAGGTTCCTCAAAAAACTATCCATAGAACTCCCTTATGACCCAGCAATAGCATTGCTAGGGATTTACCCAAGAGAGACAGAAATGCTGATGCATAGGAGCACATG
>NC_043713.1:53363236-53478730 GCF_006229205.1 Suricata suricatta
AAAACAAGCAGTTAGTAGTGCTTAAGAAGAAATGATTCAGTATCTAATGGATAGTTGATACCTGTCACAACACAGCATTTTATATACTGTTAAGTGAAACTACAATACAATCTAAGTTTATTTTGGGAAAAAAAATTTTTAAAGACTATCAAGCATTTAGAAGAAAATCTAAAAGAATATCTTTATGACGTGTGGGAAGGCAAGGATTTTGTGAACTGAACAAAAAGCAACAACCATAAATGAAAACATTGTTAAACCAGACTATACCAAACTAAGTGGTTTTTGTCATGAAAACACAGGCATGGGAAAGGCTTTCCGCTTGAGGAAGTCAAAGTGAGGAATATGTCCGTGAAAGCCATCGTGGAAATGCCCTAAGTAGTTGATTTTCTGAACACGTGGCTAACAAATTACCAAGACTGGGCGCTGAGTTTGGAGAGACCCAAAAGGCTGTTGTGACCACCACGTAGATTTCAAGGCAAAACACAACTACAGGTTCCCTCCTTTCACCCCAAAGGACTAGGGAAATCAGACTTCTCCCCAAGTCCTGAGTTTCTTGCAGTCAGAAGCAGCTCTGGAATTTCTATGAAGGATTTAGGAGCACAAATCCAGAGGAAGGAGAAATGAAGAATTTGTCCCGACTCTGGGGCGTGCACGGCACTTTGCACAGGACTGATTAAATGTCCATTCGCCATATCACATGACAGTGGGTGCGATGGAGGAGATGGGGCCCCGGCCACCCTGTGGCAGTGACTGCCTCTCTCCTCACCTTTTCTGACCGCTCCCTTCTCCAGAGCAGGCCTGTCACCGGGTGCTCATTCTCCCCTCCAGGAGCCACCAAAAACCCGGCCCAAACTCCTGGCTCCTGCCTTCCTGCCCCAGGGATCCACCAGGCAGGGAGAGTCACTGGAGTCACTGGGGACAGCATGTCCCAGAGAGCCACTGTGGAAATATGGGAGTCAGGTGTTACGGGAACAGAAGAAGTAAACTTCCGTCAGAATGGGCTCTATGTCCCCAGACTCTTACTCCACCCCCAGGGCTCAGCTCCCCATCCACCATCTCCCAGGCTGCACCCCCCCCCCCCCCCCCCCCCCCCCCCCCCCCCCCCCCCCCCCCCCCCCCCCCCCCCCCCCCCCCCCCCCCGCCCCCCGCCTCAGTTCTGCAGCCTCTGCTGCCCCTTGGTGGCGACTCCTAGCATTGCCAAAGACCCAGGACAGATATCCTTTGGCAGAAAGCTGTGTGCCCTGGTTCCCAGAGAGCCTGTGTGTGTGTGTGTGTGTGTGTGTGTGTGTGTGTGTGCTGCACGTATGTGTGCATGGGGAAATCCCTGACTCGAGACAAGACGACATGACTGTGCTGAGTTCACAAACACATTTAGAGTAACCAGCACACAAAAACTTTCATGAGGGCCATTTATGGATTCATGCTCCCAAGAGTTCTGGAGCAGCTGGAAATACAGCCCAGAGGTGTCCTGTCCTCATTCAGGTGGAAACTCCTTGACTGAGTGACTCAGGAAAGATTCTGAGTTCCAAGGCAAAACTAGTCACAGGCTTTGCCTTCCTCCCCATCATGGGAAGAAAGGAGAGAGGGAGGGAAGGATGTTAGCTCTCTGAATGATTTTAAAGGAATCTTTAAAAACCAAAACCAAAAGCCCTTCTCACACTGTCCTCCCTAAACAACGAATAGGCTAATTCTCAGAAGCACCATCTTCCGCTAAAGAAGGAATCAAATTCCCAGCTGTGACAGGTACAAGCCTAGACGTTGTCGATCTGGAGAACACGGGTATATAGCAGGAACCCCAGGGGCTAACCTGAGGAACACTGCACTCTGACATAAAGTCAAGTCTTGTCTACGCTCCTCAAAAGAACAGCTCCCACCTTCTAAAGGCAATTTCTTGGCAATGTCAAAATATTTCACATATCCCCTCGTGACACAATGACAAAAAAAGAGTCTACAAATTCAGTAATGCTTTCAGATGAATTTGAATGTTATTAATCATAAGTCTCCATGTACTTTTGAAAAATTGCGATCGTTCTGTGAGACTGTGTATTTCACCCACAGAAAGAGTGCGGGGCAAGTGTTCCTCCGCTGTCTCTCAAAACAGCCTGCTCAGCTCCCAGGGTCCTTCTCAGTCCCACCTCAGGCCAGAGATGTTAGAAGCAATGAAAGGCAGGCAGATGTTATAAACTAAATCCTAACGATGGAACGTGGGTGGCCCAGGGCATGGTGTGGAGTTAGAAGCCTTCCACGGCTCTCTGCAAATGGTACTCTCTCCCAAATAGTCACTCAGGAAACATTTATTTCTTTATTTGTTTGTTTATTTATTTATTATGTTTATTTTTTTTTATTTTTGAGAGAGAGACAGAGTGCAAGCAGGGAAGGGGCAGAGGGAGGGGGAGATACAGAATCTGAAGCAGGCTCCAGGCTCTGAGCTGTCAGCACAGAACCCAGCGCAGGGCCTGAACTCACAGACCGTGAGATCATGACCTGAGCCAAAGTCGGACGCCTAACCGACTGGGCCACCCAGGTGCCCAGGAAACATTTATTAAATGTCTAAATGTGCCAGGTTTGCACAAGTCAGACCAAGTTTTCACCTTCAGGAAGGAAAGGATGGCTAAGATTTCTGTGTTTAAGTACTCCAAAATAGTAAGACTTAAAAGATTAACAGGAGACTGGGGCACCTGTGTGGCTCTGTCGGTAGAGCATCTGACTTCAGCTCAGGTCATGATCTCCCGGCTCGGGAGTTCAAGCCCCGCGTTTGGCTCTGTGCTGACAGCTCAGAGCCTGGAGCCTGCTTTGGATTCTGTATCTCCCTGTCTCTCTGCCCTTCCCCTGCTCGCTAGCTCTCTCTCTCTCTCTCTCTCTCTCTCTCTCAAAAATAATAAACATTAAAAAAAAGATTAACAGAGACTAAGAATCAATTCTCAGTTTTTTTACGTGGAAAAAGGGAGGCCCAGATACTGTGTGGAGTTGCTGACGTGGGCGCGCACTCTGTAAGTCCCGGAGCTGGGAGCAGAACCCATGTTCTGGAGCCTTGCACAGCACATTGCCGCTGCTGCCTAACCTGAAGGCAAGGAGTTGGCAGCTGGGAAGAGAGCCCAGAGACTACTCCCTTCTCTGCACACAATGGAAAACACACATGCCATCTTTTTCCTAATTGTTTCTTTTTCCATCTCAAATAATGGCCCCATTCTTACACCATTCTGTTTGTCCTTCTACTTGCTCCCTGAAACAGCCAGAGCCACATTTTTAAAAGGAAACCCAGTATGTCACTCAAGTGCTCTAACCCTTCCTTGGCCTCCCATTGCAGGTGGGAAATGAATGAAAGCTCAGCCTCTCACCATAGCCTTCAGGGCCGTGCTGACCAGTCACCTGTCTCTTGTCCAGCCTTGCACCTCCCTCCTTCTCCCACTCCGCTTTGTATTTGATCATCACAGATGAGCTGTAGTTATGAAGCATGACTGGGCAGTTAGCACTTACTGCGCATCTCAATCTGCTCAGGCTACTATAGCATGAACACCATGGACGGAACGGCTTAAATATCAAATGTATTTCTCACAGTTCTAGAGGCTTACAAGTCCAAGGTTAAGATGCTGACAGATTGTGTGTTTGATGAGGGCCAGATTCGTGGTTCACAAATGACCATCTTCTCCCTGAGTCTTCACATAATGGAAGGGTCAAGAGATCTCCCAGAGGTCTCTTTTCTAAGAAACTAACCCCATTCGGGAGGGCTCTACCCTCATGACCCAATCACCTTCTAAAAGCTCACCTCCTACTTCCATTACCTTGGGGGTTAGGATTTCCACATAGGAATTTGGGGAGGACACACACATTCCATCCATAACACCATGAGAACGTGGGCAAGCTAATTTTTCCCTATAAAATGGGGACAATAATAGCACCTCTAGACTGTTCTGATTAAATAAGTGAATATATGTAAGGTGCTGGGAGGTGTGACTTGAAGTGAGCAGTACCTATCGGCCTGTTAAAGAAATAAAAATAACGAAAACAGAGTTTGGATCCGCATGGTTTCCAAGCAGCCTATCTTGGTCTGAAATTTAAAACCTTAACACAGGGATTTGACCCCTGTACCAATCAATACTGCATTTAGCTTTCTGACATTAGTAGTGAGAAGAAAGCCTTACATAGGCAACACCTCCCCCAGAAACCTCTCCTTTATGAAGGAACAAATGTGGAGGGCCTGCATGGCTCAGTCGGTTAAGTGTCGGACTTCAACTCAGGTCATGATCTCTGGGTTGGGGGATTTGAGTCCCATGTTGGGATCTGGGCCCACAGCTCAGACCCTGGAGCCTGTCTTCGGATTCTGTGTCTCCCTGTCTTTCTGCCCCTGCCGGCTCTCTCTCTCTCTCTCTCTCTCTCTCTCTCTCTCTCTCTCTCTCTCGTAAAAATAAATAAACATTAACAAATATTAAAAAAAAAAAAAGAGGTTACAAACTTTCTGCAGCTGCTGGAAATCTGACCCAACACGTCCTGTCCACTGATTACTCGGCCTGAAATTAGCTTGGCTTGGAGTCTACCTTCCCCCCCAGAGCGCCTGCTCTCTAGGACTCGAGCGGAGTCCGTCTTGCTCAGCACTCTGCCCCCAGGACCGAGCAGAGCACTGGCTCTTGGCGGACACTCACTACTGGTGCAAGGAATTACAATTGCACTTGTTTTCTAGTTTCCGTTTTCCGGTCTGTCCCGGCTTTCCTTCCTTCTCACCGTGCTCTTGTTAATTTCTTGCTCTTGTTAATTTCCTGCTCGTGTTAACTTCCCGCTCTTGGCCTCCTTTGCTACATTTTGCTGCTCCCCTGCAATTAGAGTTCAAGCTCGGGAGGAAACAGCTGAGGAGAGGCTCTCTTGGCGTGGGAGCAAGAGTGCACAAAGCAGCCGAGTACTAAGAGTATCAGAAAAGCTGCTCCAGTTCCCAGGCCACCTGTAGCTTGGCCAGTTTGCACTTAGAAATGTCCCCACAAGGTCATCTCTCTATTCCTGTCGCCCTGGTCTTCTCCACGCTCCCCTTGCATCCCTACAAGCCCCTCTAAGGGTCGGTTCTAGTTCCCTCCCTTTGATTTCAAATACTTTGCAGAAGGAGGCGGGGAGAACAGCCCCCTTCAGTGGGGTGCAGTGACGCCCCCAGGGGTGCAGCTCCTCCTGGGCCTCTGAACACTCCCCACGTTTATACACTCCCTGAGCCCTGCGCACCTTGGGTCCTGGGGTCCCTGAGGCCCGGCAGCCATCCACATGTGCTGAGGCACCACGTGAGAACCTCAAGTCTGAGCCATTCAGAGTTCGCCTGAACAAGCCTCGACTTTCTCAGATTTATTTTTTTAAGTGTATTTATTTATTTTGAGAGAGAGAGAGAGAGAGAGAGAGAGCGCGCGCGCGCGCATGTGAGCAGGGGAGGGGCAGAGAGAGATAGGAAGAGAGAGTATCCCAAGCAGGCTCGGCACTGTCAGCAAAGAATCGGATGAGGGGCTCAATTCCTCAAACCGTGAGATTATGACCTGAGCTCAAATCAAGGGTCTGACACTCAGCTGAGTCACTGGCATTCCATTGTTCTCATATTTAAATCATGTCATACACGTGAAATGGGTAACAAACAAGTGAAAACATTTCATTTTTTGTTTTTTTAATTTTGAGGCAGGGAGGGGCAGAGAGAGGGAAACAGAGGGCCTGAAGCCAGCTCTGTGCTGGCAGCAGACAGCCCCAGGTGGGGCTTGAACCCACCAACCCTGAGATGATGATCTGAGCAGAAGTCAGACACTTAACTGAACCACCCAGTGGCCCCTGATTTGTGTCTCTAAAGCAGAGGAAGGAGGGAGCAAGTCATCACTGCTTCTTCAAATTGGACAGAGACACATACAAAACTTCTTCCACTAGGAGTTTCCTTGGGCAAAATTCTATTCCATGTGGCTTTTTTTCTTATTATACCTTTTTTATGTAACCATGAGAATCCTGGCTCTCTCTACTGTGTTGGGGTTAATTAGAAGAAAAGAACAGGTGGCTGGAAAGAGAAAAGGAAAGGAAGAACAAGATCAGATATTTTATGTCTTTCTTTTTTTTTTTAACCAGGACTATTTCAGAAAGAGAAAGAAGCTGAAGGAAACTAAACCCAGACTTCGGGCGTGTGTGCTAGAACTATGTGACAGGAGGCTCATCTCCCGTGTAGCTCTCCTTGTGTCTCAAGAGAGCTGTGGCGACCAGCAGCATGGGAACTAAGCATCCGTATGGGAAAAGTAAGTAAGGGAAGGAGGGGGAGAAAGAGGCAAGGAGGAAATGAGAAACAGTATCTCCAAGGAGGAAAATTAGCTGCCCCCCAAATAAAATCAAATTACTTGCACCTAAGTGAAATTGTAGATAGTGCCTTTAAAAGTTTCTAGCAAGCAAGCTATGGTAAATAGAAATTAATTATACAAGACACATTAAAACCAGTTTAAGATGTAAGGGTTTACACTGACATACTTTTTCTTTTTTCAAAGAATTTTTTTAGTGCTTAATAATTCTTGAGAGAAAAAGAAAGAGAGAGAGCGAGCTGGGGAGGGGGAAAGAGAGGGAGAGGCAGAGGATCTGAAGCAGGCTCTGATGTCAGCGCAGAGCCTGATGCAGGGCTCAAACTCACAAGCCATGAGACCATGACCTGTGCTGAAGTCGGGCACTTAACTGACTGAGCCACGCAGGCACCCCAAACACCGAAATACTTTTAAGAGTTAATTGCTCTCATTTTCCCTTTATTTACTGAAAATAATATACATGCGTGGGTTTGCACAGACAGATCTACAGCCTGCTGTTCCTCTCATCTTACTTTTTTCATGAAATCTCAAGTTCCTTAGCCACAGATTCTTCCACCATAATTTTTAGCTTGTTTAGCCACCATTCCATGTAAGAACTAGGCACAGTGGGGGTCTCTGAGGCCGCTGAGTGCCCTCTCCAACCACACCCTCTCCTTCCTGCTAAAGGTAAACAATCTCCCGAATATTCTCATAATTATGCTCTTGCTTTTCTTACTTTTTAAAGTTTATTTAGTTTGAGACAAAGAGCATGAGCACAGGTGAGGCAGAGAGAGAGGGAGAGAAAATCCCAAGCAGGCTCTGCACTGTCAATGCAGAGCCAGACACAGGGCTCAATCCAACCAACCATGAGCTCAGTCATGAGGGCGCCTGGGTGGCTCAGTCAGTTAAGCATTCAGCTTGGGTCATGATCTCACGATTTATGAGTTCAAGCCCCACATCAGGCTCTGTGCCAACAGTGCAGAGCCCAGAGCCTGTTTCAGATTCTGTGTCTCCCTCTCTCTCTCTTTGCCCTCCCTCCCTTGCTCGCATTCTGTCTCTCTCTCAAAAATACATAAACATTATTAAAAAACAAATCAGATGCTTAACTGACTGAGCCACCCAGACGCCCTTACTCCCTGCTTTTCTTTAAGCTTGCTATATATTGTTACCATAGCTCTAGCTTGATCATTTTCACTGCTGCATAGCAACCCATTTAACAATTAGATCAAAATGTTTATTCTCCCACTAATAGCACTTGGCTTGAGTCCAGTTTTAAACTATTATAAATGCATCTGCTGCAGACATTCTTGATTTTGCCTACAAAGGCACATGTGCAAGAATTTCCAAATCTTAAAGCAGGAGTAGACTTCTGGGGTGTAGAGAACAAGCATGCTTGAATTCCCTAAGCATTGGCAATTTGTTATCCAAAGGATATGCACAAATGTACACTCCAAACAGCAAGGAAGATTCCTACTGTTCAAAATCCTAGTCCAAACCTAGTATATGTCATATTTTTTTAACTCTTAACTTGGTAAATGTGCAATTATATCTTCTGGATTTAATTTGTACTTCCCAGATACCTAATGAGGTTGAGCATCTTTTCAGAGACTATTATGATTTCCTCTTTTATTAAACACCTATTCTATTCACCTATTCGCCCATTTCCCACTGAGTTGTTTTCCTTTTCTTTGATTCCTTTGTGTATATTCTGGATACAACCCCTTTGTCATTTATATGTGCAGCAAATTCTCTCTCTCTCTCTCTCTCTCTGGCCTTCTTCCTTTCCCTCTTAAATCTATGGGTTCAACAGAAATTGTTTATTTTAACGTAGTCAAATCTATCATTTTTTTGGTCTCCATTCAGTGATTTCTGGTTTGAAGTCATTCCTGAGCATAGCAAGTTCTTTTGGTAAAGAAAAACATGAATGAGGAGCCAAAGATTTTTTTCTTTCACTGTGCTTATCATTGCATTCTAGAGAAAAGAAGGCACAAGCATTTCATTTTGTTTTTGTCATTGAGTGGAACGGACTAATCAGAATGGGATACAGGATATAAAGGAATAGAGGATAGAGGAGAAAAGAGTAAATGCTGGAGAAATTGTGCAGTTTCGCTAGAGTTTGAAAAGTAAGCCAGACTAATTATTGTGGCAGAAAAACCAGACAAGAAAGCAAAAAGAGTTGTTAATTGGTTAATTTAAAAAAATTTTTTTAACATTTATTTATTTTTGAGAGACAGATCATGAGCAAGGGAGGGGCAGAGAGACAGAGGGACACAGAATCGGAAGCAGGCTCCAGGCTC
The DNA here is from genome assembly GCF_006229205.1 of Suricata suricatta. Classification (NCBI taxonomy): domain Eukaryota; kingdom Metazoa; phylum Chordata; class Mammalia; order Carnivora; family Herpestidae; genus Suricata; species Suricata suricatta. Next base: position 53,371,803 of record NC_043713.1, read on the forward strand.
TGAGCTGTCAGCACAGAGCCTGATGTGGGGCTCAAACCCACAAACAGTGAGATCACGACCTGAGCTGAAGTTGGACGCTCAACCGACCGAGCCCGCAGGCGCCCCAGCTGGTTGATACTACTTTCACCACAGCTTGATAGCAGCCAGAAACCCCAAAATGAATCTAACCAAGTAGACTCTTCAGAGCAGACTGCCCTTACAGTGCTGAGGACCGCCTTGGCGTAGGACCCCAATTTACAGCAACACACTTATAATGAGGATAGTCACAAGCAAATGAAGGAAATAATAACAAGTGACGGAGCACTTGGGGCACCTGGGTGGCTCAGTCAGTTAAATGTCTGACTTCCGACTTGCGCGCAGGTCATGATCTCACGGCTTGTGGGTTCGAGCCCCACGTCAGGCTCTGTGCTGACAGCTCAGAGCCGGGACCTGCTTCAGATTCTGTGTCTCCCTCTCTCGCTCTGCCCCTCTGTTGCTCATGCTCTCTTTCTCTCACTCTCTCTTTCTCTCTCTCTTCTCAAAAAATAAAAATAAAAAACCATTAAAAACATTTTATAAAAAGCTCCCCTTCAGTCTATACCTACAGAGCATGAGGAAATTAAATGGATCATTCAGTGTTTATTTAATTAATGGGGACAATCGAGCAGATGATACAGCCCCAACTTACAAGGTGGCCTTTTCCATTTACTGAATTACCTAACTGCCAAATTGGTGCTGTACTTTGGAAAACAAATCAGGCATCAATCATCAACAAGATTTTAACCATTAACTTCAAAATTCTGTTACTTCATCGATCTAGGTCTCAAACCAGGTTTATGAAAATTAGTATTATTTTGTTTTATGAGCATCATTTTGTAGCATCAATTTTAGTTTAATTTGTCAAAGCACTCTGGTTTTTTTTTTAAGTTTGTTTATTTATTTTGAAGGAGAGGGAGCACACAAGTGGGGAAGGGGCAGAGAGAGAGGGAGAGAGAGAAAATCCCAGGCAGGTTCTGCACCACCAGTTAAGGCCCCCATGCGGGGTTCGATCTCAAAAACCACAAGATCATGACCAGGGTTGAAGTCGGACACTTAACCAACTGAGCCCCCAGGGGTCCCAAAACACTCAGATTTATTGACAGTAGAAGAAACAACCTTTTGTGGAGGGGAAATGGAACTGCTTCTGTAATTTTCTGGATCACTGAGAGACATAAATCAAGTTACACTCAAATTCTACTGTGTTGTGAGGTCAAAGGTATCATTGGCCAGAAACACCCTCAAATTAAAAGGTTTTTAAAAGTGTATTTAATTTTGAGAGTGTGGGCAGAGAGAGACAGAGAGAGAGAGAATCCCAAGCCGCTCCGTGCTCTCAGCACGTAGCCCAGTGTGGTGCTGGATCTCACGAACCATGAGACCATGACCTGAGCCGAAATCAAGAGTCAGACACTTAACCGACTGAGCCACCCAGGCACCCCTAGACATTCTTATCTATGAAAAAATTTCTTCTCTTACAAATGCACAAAATTCTTTGAATGTTAAACTAAAGTCGTATTGTCTTCTTGGCGCCTTCAAGGTGTTCATTTCAATACCTGACTGGAGTTAATAGGTATGGATTCAAATGGGTTCCAAGAAGTATGCAAATTAGAAGACACATGACCTCATGAATCATTCACAGGTGAATCAATGTAGAACATTTGCAAATGACAGAAAAAATTGCTGACAGATAATGTTATCAATACGTGTGTTCAGAAGGCTAAGCAATATGGCTCAGTATCTTTTGGACCCATCTGGTAAATTTATGTGAATCACATAATGTACTGGGCAGTTTATTTTAAAAATCCAATAGTACAACAATCATGCCTTTTTAGAAAATGGGGGTTGTAATTCTAACTATCAAATGAACAGAAAAGATCATTACATGTTTGAATGCACATTGTAGGCAGCGATCACACCTATACAAATGCCCCCACCCACCCATCCATGGTTTCATGTTCCACAGTTGCAGTTACCCACAGCCAACCATGGTCTAGGAAGTAGATGATCCTTTTTTTCTCTTTTTTTTTTTGGTTAATATTTTATTTTTTAATTCATCTCTACACCTATTGTGATGCTCGAACACACATTACTGAGATCAAGAATCACATGCTCTCCCTACTGAGCCACGCAGGTGCCTCAGATGATCTCATTCTAATGTATCCTCAGAAGGTCAGGAGTAGCCTAATGCTACATCCCAATGCCTGCACTATTTGCATCTCTTCATGTCATCATATATGTATTTCATCGTCTCACATCATAAGGAAAGTGGACACAACACAATAAGATATTTTGAGAGAGGGGGGCCACCTTCACATAACTTTTAATATAGTATATTATTACAATCTCCTATTTTATTATTAGTTACTGTTGTTAATTTCTTACTGTGCCTAATTTATAGATTAAGCTTTATTATAGCTCTGTACATAGAGGAAAAAGTATAGTATAGAGAGAGTTTGGTATTATGTGGTTTCAGGCATCCACTGGGGGGTCTCAGAATGTATGCAAGGATAAGGGGGGATTCCTATATTTGAAAAAAATTCTCTAATCATATGCAGAACATCTAGGCCAAGATGAAAAAAGGATGGTGGAAAAAAAAAAAACTCAACCCGTATTTCAATTTAACCTGCACATGGAAGTGATTTTATATAAAATCATGTTATCACGAGGGAGGGATCAGTTAATTCAAAGCAAGGTGACAAAAGATGAAAACTATACTCTATTAGTGTCTTTCTAACCCATTAGTTGAATCATTTTCAACACATCATTTCAATTCCTACAACTCCTACTGTATACAACCGTTGTCTCTAAATTGTTTATTCTAATCCATCACCTAGATAGGTTAGAGCACATGAAAATTAGCCGAGGAAATATGGGTCAGTGCAAGTGCCCGCTAAAAAAGAAAAATGAACCCGGCAAAACACTCTATTGAAATATTTCAATATGTGTGTGTTGTGATTATCAAGGGGAGAGCCACTCAAGACTTTAATGGGTGCCTGATATAAGCAGAAGAAATGGGTCATCAGCTACTGGCCCCTCCCCAGGCTCAGCTCCTAATGGGAGAGTGGCGAGGCCCACCCAGCAGACACCTGTCGACACCCCAGGGTGAAAGGGAGCAAGTTGCAAAAAAACAGCAGCAACAACGTAGCACTTCACCTCCTGGTGCTCTGTCTCCTTGCTGTAATTATAGTATGAACTTAAAATCTGAGAGTAACAACGTCTGACGCTGCATCCAGTTCAGATTAAGCAGAGAGGAGATCTGAGCTGTCAACAGAGAGCCCGACGCGGAGCTCAAACCCACAAAATGTGAGATCACAACCTGAGCCAAAGTCCTAAGCTCAAGGACTGAGCCACCCAGGCGCCCCCCTCTAAGCCTCTAAGACAGGCACTGCTGTGCCTTCGCGTCACTTGTTAATAGGGGAGCATGGCTGACCCTCATGAACCTTCTCCACTCAGTGCTCCGAACGGCCCCAGCTAGTTGCCTGCTCCTCGTAGAAAAGAGCCCGCAGTTTCGACACGACAAACCCCGAGCGCGTGCGGGGCTGAGAAGAACCTTCCCCACTGGCCCCACCCAGCAACTTGGACAATTCGCCTGACCTGTCTGGCCTCAAGCTTCCTTTCCTAAAAGGGAAAATTCCCCTAACATTCAGCGTTCCAAAATGTGCTGTGCAATTATTGTGATGGTATTATTTTCTTTGCTTTTGAACTATCCAATTTTTAGCAAGTTAATTAACATGCAGACAGTTTCCATAAAGATTATAAGCCTCTATCGGTGAGAAGGTTCCCTGAACTAAATAACAAATTACCTAAAGTGTCATGTGGTTGTCAACCTGTAAGCCCCTCTCTAATTCACTATTATATTACTGATTATTGGGAGGAATTAAAATACTCACATCTTGGTGAGCATTGCATAAAGTATAGCAATGTCAAATCACTTTGTTGTGCATCTGAAACTAATATAGCATTGTGTGTCCACTAAAATTATAATTTAAAAAATTTTAAATAAAATAAAGTTCTCATGTCTTATAGCAATGCATTTGGTTTTTGCTATTTTGCTACAACAAAAAGATAGAGTTTTTATTTTTCTGAAATAACAAATCTGCAGGACAGGTCGGCAGGCTAGAGACACAGAGAAGAAAAGGATCCCTTCTTCCTCAAGGAACCTCGGTCTTTTCTCTTAAGGCCTGGCAGGGAGCCGGTGAGGCCTACTCTCATTTTGGAGGGTCATTTGCTATACAAAGTATCTACTGATTTAAATGTCAATCACATCTAAAAGATACCTTCCCAGCAGCAACCAGACTGGTGTTTGACTAAAATCTGGGTACCACTGCCTGGCCAAAGTGACATATGGAATTAACCATCACAGGAGGACTGGGTGAAATTCACAGTGAGGACACCAAATACACAGCATATTGTTGCAGCCACCCACCTTGCCCGAGACCATGACAGACAGCACTCATCAGCCAAAGCCCTGTTCCCCAATGGCTTGGCTCCAGGAAGCCGGGCTGAATTGGAATATGAGATAGAAGCTACCCTCCCCCATGGCCTACGAGGTAACGTCAGAAGCATCCTTCCCCACACCAGCACCATGGCCATGGATCATATCTGGCATGCCAGCCAAGTCACTTGGTAGTTTCAGTTACCCCTGAGGTCCCTAGAGGTCTAACAGAGAGATTTAGAAAATCCAGATACACTAAATGTGAGAAAAGCACTTTGTCCCAATTAACATCTTTCTGAGCAAAAAGATAAAGCATTCAAATAAACTACCTAATTATGTAGAAATGAGTATACTCTCATTAAAACCTGTTTGTATTAATTATCTATCATTATAGCCAATGTATAGCAATTACAGTTACTTTTCACTCGCCTGCGAACTTTCAATCCTATACTAGCCTAAAGTCTTAATAATTGTAAGTTTGAAATTTTACATTGTGTACAATTATATCTGTACATAAGACTCACACACCCTCTGGATGGTAATTCATACGTTTGGGATATTCAAAAGCATTCTGATATTTAACAAAAATACTGCCTATTATCTATTATGTGGTAAAAATACGTGGTACTAGCAACTTTGGCTGAAATTCATTTGATCCTATCAATCAAAAAAGAAAGCCAAAAAATCCAACTTTGCCACTGAACACAAATATACCAACTGGTAGAGAGGAAACCTATTCCTTTTATAATCAGGTCTATGTTTGATTCCAAGGACCTCTGGATACGAGCATTCAATACTTGACTTAATTAACTGACTTGACTTAACAAGTAACTTCACTTAATTAGAGGTCTATTTCTTGACTGCCAGCTCTGTAAGTTTCCATAGTCCTTAGTCAAACCTTAAGTAGTAAGTATTCACCACTTTGGTCTCACAACCCTAGTCCCTCCATTGGATGGTTCTGCAACTTAATCTCTGGGCTTCAGTATCCTTATGTTTACGTTAGGAGTTAGACTGGCAACTCTAGAATTCTGAGTTGCTGCTAACCAAAGGATTTATAGAGCCCCCTAGCACATCCCAAAGTCTCCATAATAACACTAGCATATTCACTTACCATCTTATGTATAAATCAACTCAGGTAGCTCTCATGAAAACCGTATTAGGTAGAAATTTGTATTTTCCAAAACTGACCACAGCAGTAGCTTTAGTCCTCTGTGTTCTTTTTAATAAATTTTTTTAAAAGTTTATTTACCTTTGAGAGAGGGGGAGACAGAGAGAGAGAGAGAGCGTGAGCAAGTGGGGGAGGGGCAGAGAGAGGCAGAGGGAGACAGAGAATCCGAAGCAGGCTCCAGGCTCTGAGCTGTCAGCACAGAGCCTGATGTGGGGCTTGAATTCATGGAACATGAGATCATGACCTGAGCCGAAGTCAGACTCTTAACCAACTGCACCATCCAAGTGCCCCCTGGTCCCCCATGTTCTTCGGATATTTGCCATCACTCATCAAGAGCTGGAGTCAATTTCTCTCCCCCTTGAGCTTGTGTAAGCATGTGTGACTACCTCAGCTAACAGAATATGGCAGAAGGGACATGGGATGACCTCCAAGGACAGGTGATAGAGTTTCCACCTGGCTTTTTCTCCCTGAGGATGCTTGTCTTGCCAACTCAGCCACCATGCTATAAGGAGACCCAGGCCACATGGAAAGGCCATAGATAAGAGTTCCAACCAATGACATCCAGCTAACAGCTGATGGCCAGTTATGGAAGTGAAGGCACCTTCAGATGATTGCAGCCCAAAGAATTCAAGTCATCCCAGCTGAAGCCTCGTGAGGCAAAGACAAGCTACCCATGCCATCCTCCCTAGCAAACCTGCCATGGCCCAGAGTAAAGATTCATGACCACAAGAGTGGTGCCACGTTGTTAAGCCACTGAGTTTTGTGGTGGTTTGTTATGCAGTAATAGGCAACTAGAACAAGTTGATGGTGTTTTATCTACATTTTGCAGATGAGAAAACTGAAGCAAGGAGAGACTGAAAATTGCCCAAGCACACAGCTTGTGCATGGAATTTGACCCCCTTCAGGCTGCCTCCACAGCCTGGGCTCTTAGACACCGTGCTATCCTTCCTTAACAAGTAATTATGAAAAGAATGGGCTGTCATTGATTCATAGCCCTATTTATCAATGTTTCACAATGCATCTCACTTAACCAAATTATTTACTGTTATATATATTTGTGTTTGTTTTGAGAGAGAGAACAAGCAGGGGAAAGGCAGAGAAAGCGGGATATAGAGATTCTGCAGCAGGCTGATAGAGCAGCAGCATAGAGCCTGATGTGGGGTTCGAAATCATGAACCACGAGATCATGACCTGACCCAAAATCAAGAGTCAGACACTTAACGGCCTGAGCCATCCAGACACCCCTGTTATATATTTTACATAAGTTTCATGTATTGTATTTCCTCCAGGAAATCCTGTTACCATTTCATAACAGTATTGTAGAAAAAAAAAACTGTACCATGGAAGAGGTTTTTGGCCTCTTCTATTTATATTTCCCCAAAATATAAGATATTGAAATTTTACTGCTAGGTGAAGCCATTTCTATGCAGTCTGACTCAATTCCTTTGTATCATATCTGTAAAACTCCCTCTGAGGGAAATATTAAGACTATTAAGATCAGGGTCCTGCCAGAAAGGGAAAGAGTTACAATGGAAGAGAAAAAAAAGGTGGAATCTAAATTACACACTTTTGTTTTAAAGTTTACAGCATAGTTAGATATTCTGAAGCAAGATAAATGATTTGGTGAAAAGTTGTATTTAAACATTGTCTAGGGGCACGTGGGCGGCTCAGTTCGTTAAGCGTCCGACTTCGGTTCAGGTCAGGATCTCACAGTTCGCAAGTTCGAGCCTCGCATCGGCCTCTGTGCTGACAGCTCAGAGCTTGGAGCTGCTTCGGATTCTGTGTCTCCTGCTCTCTCTCTGCCTCTCCCCTGCTCATATTCTGTCTCTCTGTCTCTCAAAAACGAATAAACATTAAAAACTACTTAAAAATATAATAAACATTGTCTGGGTTACGATGGCACGAAACATGTTTCATTTCAAAATTGGTTAAAAAGTATTTAATCATTAAAATACTGCAAGTTGATATTGTGATGTGCAAAAAGAAAAAAGCATAATAAACCATTCTAATTACTGCTAACCATGAAAATGCTCAAATCCATCCCCCAGGGAGAACTTGCTTTAACTGACCATAACACCACTGCATAATACATGTGGATGCCCTTGGGACTAAATGAACACAATTGCTAAAAGACTTTTGTTTAGAAATAAACAAAACAGTAACAAAGTATTAGATCATGGGGCACCGTAGTTGTTTTTCTGTGTATGTTGTATTGTATTTTGTAACTTTCCCAATTTCTGTGTATTTTCCCCCCAAATCACTGATTTAAGACACTGACATTTTCCGTGTGTCCCAAAAGAAGAACAGCCATCAGCGACATGGAAGCCCAACAAAAGCATTTGGTGACTGGACTGCAAGTCAAAAAATGATGGATTGACGTGTGTCTTTCCCCTTCTAGCTGGGATAAAATGATGTATTTTCCTTTGGAGGAGAAAACGCAGTCAAGACTACCGGTAGGTGCTGCTTTTCTAGACTCGCTGCCTAAACACAGGAGGGTTATGTCTGGTTAGGTTTAGCCCAGGTCTGGCACATATGTTTGCCTAATAAATAATTAGTTAAAACATGAACCAAACTCTGTTATAGATGCTGGGAATCCAGGCATAAGGTCCCAGGAACCATCCTGAACTCTAGGAGAACAGAAGCATAGTGGGGTTGGTGACCACGGAACACTTGACTACAGCAGTGGTCGGAAGCAGCAAGCGCCTGTCCCCACCTGGGCCCTCCTTGGCATGAGCCCTCCTCTACCATCTGCTGTGCATCGTTAAAGACCCAGAAATGGGATCACAGCCAGAAAAAGGCGGGGTGGGGGGAGGGGTTAGGATTACATCTAAGCTGCCTGGTACATTTTGTTCATCCCCTCCTACAGTTTCTGGCACATGAAGACCAAAATCCAAGAATGATGTTCCAAGTGCTTGCCCAGAGCCTCCCCTCACCACTGCGTTTATCCCACTCCTGCTCTTTGCTCCTGACCCTAGGTTTTCTGGATGCATAAGCCAGCTTTTTTCCCACAACCTTTTTTAAAATTTCATACTTGGAGGAAGTTGTAATAGCGCTGTAGCTTCTGATGTTAGTGAGGATCCAGCCTGGCTAAGACAACCTCAGGATCTGTATCATAAGGGAGTCCAAGCTCTTGAGGGCTGCTGCTCCCAATGTCCAGGCTCCCAAGACAGACAGTGTTTGGAGGATTCCCTTTCAAGGGGGCCCTGCCTACAGGAACAGTGAGGTTCATGTATTACATCTGGGGGCAGTCAAGGTCCACCTTAGAGAACGTGTCTGACCTCATTAGTAAACTCACAGCAAAGAGCAGTAAGCAAAAGTGCCGGCTCTGATGAGGCACTGAGGGGCCTGACCATTGCAGAGTAGAATGCCCCCCAAAGAGCAGAAAGTGCTTGTCTTAGGTGTAGTGACCATGGCATTATAAAGCACAGAGCAGCCCCACCATGGGAAAACTCTACTGAAAAGGAGATAACTGGCCTTGTGTGCAGGCTCAGATGCTCTTTGGAGACACAATACCAACTTTCCAGCAGTGCCTTGATGTGGGGGGATATTCTGGACACCTTAGGATGTTTATCAGTATCCCTAGCCTCTAGCAACTCAATGCCAGTACCCAGGGCTCACTGCACAGGCATATGACTGGTGCAGTCACACAGAGCCCCACATTCAGAAGAATGTGCTAACTTGCTAGTGTCATCTGAAATTATTTTTTTTTAATGTTCATTTATGTTTTGAGAGAGAGTGAAAGAGAGGGAATGCATGTGCATGCGTGGGGGAGGGGCAGAGAGAGAGAGGCAGACAGAAGATCTGAAGTGGGCCACGCACCGACAGCACCCAACCTGGGGCTCAAACCCACAAACCAAGAGATCATGACCTGAGCTGAAGTCAGACAAACAGACTGAGCTATCCAGGCACCCACCATCTTGAAATTCTTAACAGTTTTATCTTCAAATCTGTGTTTTGTGTGTGAAGTTCAGTGGGAAAATGGAGCATATGCCTGTGCAGAGATGCACACAGTATGTCATCCCTTGCCACTCCATGTGCCCATACATCTTGCTCTAGCAATGAGTGAGCACAGAATTCCAGTGGCTCATGAGTTCAGTGAGGCTCAAAGCTGCGAAGTAAGTGTAAGCATTAAGTCTATTAGTGAGGGAGGGTTTGGGAGGCAGTCACACTTGGAGACACTACTTACTTAGGACAGAAAGAAGGCAATGGCATTCTAAGAAACATAAACAACCAAGGGGCCCTATCATATTCTTCCTTCCTCTTGTTATTTCCCTATATTAGCTGATCATTTATACTGGAAATAATGACATAGAAGAAAAAGAAAAGATGGCCAATCCTAGTTGCTTCACTTTCAGTCCTTCTTGATTCATGGGTAAGCTGAAGTAGAGAATGTTAGCAGACCGTGTGCATTTCAGGAAGTGAAATAAGAATGGTTCAGTAAGTTTTGTGCAGAAACCAATATGCATGTACAGGCTATGAAATTCTAATTGTGCACTTTCACTGATTTGGCAAATGAGTTATATTCAATAGAAAAGTAGTATTGCACAGTATTAAGATGAATGGCAAAATTCATGGTCATAATTTAAAATTTTAATTTTTCTTGACTTAGGAAAACATGATGTAGCAAATCAAAAACATATTGCAAGAAGGACAGGGAGAAGGGGAGAGGGAAGGAGACCAAAGAAGAAAGAAAAAAGCTTTCTATTTTAGTGCCTTTAATGACATTTTGCTTTTTTAAACAAGGGGCCCCACATTTGCATTTTGCATTATGCCCTGCAAATCAGTCACCAGCACTGCCAGGAGTACCCTTCAGTCACAACAAATAGAAATGTCGCCACAGCTTGCCAAATGTCCCCCTGGAGATGGGGGAGGGGAAAAAAGAACCCCTGGCTAAGAACTGCTGCCCTAGATAGCCTGTGTTAGTAAAGACGGGCAGTGCTACGAAACCTCTTGTGTTAAATTCTGTAGACTGGGGCTCCCGGGTGGCTCAGTCAGTTGAGCATCCGACCTTGGCCCAGGTCATGATCTCAGAGTTTGGGGGTTCACTCTTTTCAGCTTAGAGCCCTCTTCAGATCTTCTATCCCCCTCTCTCTCTCTGCCCCTTCCTTATTCATGGTCATGTGTGCTCACTCTCTCTCTCTTAAAAATAAATAAATGTTTAAAATTAAAACGAAATAAATTCTGTAGACTGTAGGAGCCAAGTGCTGCATAAAAGGCTAAAACTTAAAATTTTTTCCTGACTGTTTGGTGCCTTCAGGGTTTTTCATTTCAGGACATTGTAAGATTAAGGGAGGGTGAAACACTGTTCTTTCTTTTGTATAAGGAAAAAAGTACTATTGTGAAATTAGTAGCTAGATGGTGGAAACTGCATACCACAGGGGGTTTCTCAAGCAAATCAACTTTGAGGACATATATTTAAAATAATGACATTGAAACTGATCCCCTTAAAACTCTCCTCATAACCACTTATGTCTTGGAGAATCTTCACATACTTCGATGAATACAACTAGTTCCACTCAGAGAGCAGTTGTGGCCTCAGGGTATGTTGGTCTAAACAAGTCTGCAAAATACAGCAACTCCCAGAGTCCAGCTCCAAATGCAATTGGGACCTCAGTTCAGGGGCAGCAGACAGCTCGTAAAAGGATGGAAAATGCTTACGGATCCCATGAGACTTTTTCCTTATAGATTCGTGCAAGGTGAGCCTCTCATTAAGTTAAAAATTTTTAATACAAATTATAACTCAAATTTTTATGTGATTTATCATCTACTAAGTGCATTTTAAGTATTTTCTCTATAAATTACTAGTGCAACCCTACATGATAAAAACGATTAGTATTGTTACTCTTCTATAGTTAGGTAAACTTAGGTTCATAAAGACTAAGTAACTTTCTCTGAAATCATATAGCAGGTATATAGAAAATACTGGTATTAAAGCCAAGTTTCTGATTCTAAGCCAAGTGATGTTTCCCAATGCCATGTGGCCTGCATACTTTATATGTTAATTTCGAATTATATTTTACTAGGGGCGCCTGGGTGGCTCAGTCAGTTAAATATCTGACTCTGGATTTCAGCCCAGGTCATGATCTCACACAGTTCATGAAACTGAGCCCTGAGTCAGGTTCTGTACTGACAGCATGGATTCTGCTTGAGATTCCCACTCCCTCTCTCTCTCTCTGCCCCTCCCCTACTCATGTGCATGCTCTCTCTCTCTTTCTCTCTCAAAACAGATACACTTTAATAAAATGAATTCTATTTTCCCAAAAGGTTTGAAAACTAATCATTTTAAAGATTAAATAGATATAATTTCCTTTTATGGCAGTATAACAAAACATTTAGGGAATTCGATCCCAGGATTCCCATAACAAAGAACACTTAATTTATTAAATAGCATCAAAAATGTATTTCTAGGGGCACCTGGGTGGCTCAGTCAGTTAAGCGTCCAGCTTTGGCTCGGGTCATGATCTCATGGTTCGTGGGTTTGAGCCCCGCGTCGGGCTCTGTGCTGACAGCTAGCTCAGAGCCTGAAGCCTGCTTTGGATTCTGTGTCTCCTTCTCTCTCTGGCCCTTCCCTATTCCCACTGTCTCTGTCTCTCAAAAACAAATAAAGAACATTAAAAAAATTTTTTTAAATGTATTTCTAGACTCATGCATTATATGTGTAATATCTATAAATAAAAAATATACTACTTTTATTTTACTACATACAAACTGCTTCTAAGTTAAATTATGTAACAAAACTATGTCTGAATCCTAAAGGAAAATTGATTTGATTATATACTTACCTTGATTCTTTTCTTCAGTGTTTGAAGTGTACAGTAATATGACCTTCTGAGATGTGGAGCCAAGAAAACTATCCCGTTTTTCCATTCTGCCCAGATTATTGTAGGAACATTAAATGCTACCTATAACGTCACTGGAGAGGATACAGAGTACACTGCTGGGGGAAATCCCTGGCACACATATCATGGGTGCTGCCCTATTTCTTCCTCAGATGTGACTCTGAACCTGTCTCAGAGACACGGCTGCAGGCACACCACCAGGCAAGAGAGCGATCACCCCCAAGACCCGCAGTGAAAATTCCCGGTCTATGTCTCCCTAGGGCCATGTGCTCCTGCCTCTGCCCTACACTAGAAGATGATGCGAAGTCAACTTTGACCCCTAGCCTAATCATGGTAGGACTTATCTGCCTGTGGCTATACAGACCCTCTCACTAATAGAAGTGTGTAATCCTGATTGTAGGGCTGATATGATCACTGAGTGGTTGAGATCTCACCATGAACAAGTGGGACAAGACCACCACCAGTTTTTAAGCAGTGACAATCCTACAGTCTTGTCAATAACCAGAAGAGGCATCTTCTTCAAACCAGGGCAGGGCCTGGGTGGAAAGGCCCCAGATGGGCAAGAGAGTTAGAATCTTCTCTTGGCTTTTACTTTAATGAGATGACTATGAGGTAAAAAGTAGGATGACCATTTGTTCAGTCATTCATCCATTCATTCATTCATCCAACATGCACAAAGCACTTGTATGTGCCCTGTTCTAAGAAGAGAAGACATAGAGGAACAAGAGTGTAAGGACCAGGCAAGCTGCCTGTCTATTGTGTTTGCCCTTTGAAGTTTGATCAGTGCCTCTCAGCCCAAATGCACTATCAACCACCCAGAGAGCTTCTGACAAACACTTATGCCTATGGCACACCATCAGAGATTTTTATTTTACCAGGCTGGGTTGGACCCAGAGCACTGATTTATTTTAAAAGCTCCCCAGGTAATATTACTGGGCAGCCAGCATTGAGAGCCCCTGAACTACAGCACAGACAGTGGTGGAATGCACAGGAATAGGGAGCAAGAAGTCAAATATGACTGGATCCAAATCTTGACCCTTTTAGTATGTGCATATGTTAACTTCCTTTGGGTTTTCCCTGAGTAAAAGTCCACCATGGCTATGCTTAGAAAATCAGAAAACACATATCTATCCATGCTTGAGGCAAAGCTTTAAAGGGAGCACAGGACACCCTCTTCTTGTCCTGGTGGTGGCAGTGGTCAATGAGGTTGATGACTCAAGCAAAGATAAACTTTGGGGACCAGAGTCAGGGCCAGATCAAACACATCTGCTCCTCTTAGAGAGTTGCCTTCCAGTTGTTTAATGTGCTCCTGTCTTGAGGGCACCCTTATTGTCATTTCAAAATAATATAGACCATTTCTTTACAAAATGTATACCTAGAACTAAAAGGATAAGATAGAAGACACTCTCTCTTTCTACCTTGGTAGTCATGCCTCTCTGTCCCACATTTCGGTACTCACACACAGGGTTCTTACACATGATCTAGTGGCACTGAAGAATGGTCCATAGAGGAGGGTTTCTCTTCTGGAGTAAGGCTTTAGTATTCCCAAGGCAGGCTTCCCAGGAAGAATCAGACTCAGGCAAGACAGGCACTTCCTTCCACACAATTGACCCATCCTTCCTCTTTATCCCCTTCTACTCTCCCCAACCCTTAGTGCACTTCTTTTATATTATAAAGTCCAAGCGCCCACCACACAGCAGGGTAGTCAGAGAAGACAGTCGGGGAATGTATGTTGAATAAATGAGTGAAAATAAAAGTATTTACACTCCCTCCCTGCTCACTTATTTATGGCCTTTCCTGATTTCCCCAGATTTACTCCCACAAAGGCTACTGCCGTCTCGTTCCCCAGGCCAGGCTGCACAGGACCTTTACTGAGACATCTGCTCTGGTCCAAAGTGTTGGGTGGAGAATGGGTCATACTTATTTTTTACTGAGTTCTGATCTAATGGACACCAGCTCCACCCAATCAGCATTGCCCTGTAACACAAGGAAGAATGGCAAGATAAAGGAAGCTACAAAGGTTAGCTATTTTACGTTAGTTATTTTTAGAGCCAAACAACTATTATTTATTGACTTGTACGGCATGGCCTGATGATGTGGTGAATCTATTCTAAGGCATGACTCAGACTGCAATTAAAGCTATAGAGGATTTCATTCAAAATTCCCTGGTTCAGGGTGATCGAAATCTCATTTATGGCACTGCAAGAAACATATACTTTCACTTTTCCTTCCCACAAAAGTTAAAATTAGAACAGAGAAACAGATATAAGTGCACAAGAATGTTAGAAATAAATTCTATGGAGAAAAACATAACAAGAAAGAAGATGGGGATGACATGGAGGTTCCCTGTCTAAATACCAAACAGACCCAATATACATGGCTTATGTGAGGTGTCCAGAACAGAGATGTTCTGCTCATAATTTGAGTGTATTTCTTGAGCACCATTTTTCATTATTATTTTTTTAACATTTATTTACTTGATAAATAAATAAGACAGAGCACGAGCAGGAGAGGGGCAGAGAAAAAGGGAGACTCAGAATCCAAAGCAGGCTCCAGGCTCTGAGCTGTCAGCACAGAGCCCAATACAGGACGCGAACTCACAAACTGCAAGATCATGACCTGAGCCAAAGCTGGAAGCTCAACTGACTGAGCCACCTAGGTGCCTGAAAATTTAGACAATGATTAAGAAACAGACACAGGAAGCAGGTTAACTAACTACAAGTCACACTGCAAATCAGAAAAACTTTTGAAGGAAAACTCCAATGCTAGTTGTTTCACCAAAAAAAAAGTATCTTTATAAGAAAAAAGAAAATGCTTTCAGGGTGCCTGGGTGGCTGAATCAGTTAAGCTTCTGACTTCAGCTCAAGTCATGATCTCACAGTTCATTAGTTTGAGCCCCACATTGGGCTCCATCCTCTGTCCCTGGCTCACTCTGCCCCTTTCCCATTCATTTTCTTTCTTTCTCTCTCTCTCTCTCTCTCTCTCTCTCTCTCTCTCTCTCTCTCTTTCTCTCTCTCTCTCTCCCTCTCTTAAATAAACATAAAAATATTTTAAATATTAATAATTTTTAAAACAGAAAAGTAAAAGCTTTCTTCCTAAGAAAATTCATGTAGGAATAAAGTTAATGTTCAAAGAACAGTATCGAAGAATGTGTGTGTGGCTATGACATAAGACAACAGGATGGGAGCTTAGGTCTCAAAAAAAAAAAAAGGCAAACAGAATGTGAAACAGTACTTCAAATTCAAAATACAAATCTATCCTAATTAAATAAATATTAAAAACATAATGCTTTATACCCTCACCAGAAAATCATCATTCAGCTTTTAAATTTAGACAATATCAGAATTATTCAGATCAGCAAGATAGCCATCTGCTTTCAAGCATGCAGCTGCTAGCCTTTAAACAGCAACTTTTCATGATTCATAACTTATTCATCCCAGGATGCACTCAGACATCTGCTTTATCATCAATTCAGCTTGTCATAGCACTTGGCTTTAAAGTTTCATAACCTCTACCCAGGTAACAGATTGAACCAGTAAATCAGTCTTCTTCCACAGAAAGAAAATCAACTGTATAGCTCTCTCCAAGAACGATGGTCCAATTGAAATCATATACATGCATATGAATATAAAAACACATTATTATTCATTCCCTTTTAAAACAGTAACATTAGTGATAGCTACCATTTAGACCACTGTAGGCCAGACACTTCATCTTTATCTTCATTAACGCTCTGGAAAATAGATCCTATAATCTTTGTTTTACAACTCAGAAAATCAGCAAGATTTGGGGCTTATCCAATGGTACTAAGTGTGGACCTGGCGTAGGTGAGCTCTTTGAACCCGGGCCTATCTGTCCTCAAATCCATGCTTCTGCAGAAACCAACTTTGCCTCACATTTGAACAGCTCTGGAATAACTGAAATATTCTCATCAGTTGTTTAGAGGACGGACTATACTTATTTCACTGCCATTTATTTTAAATTCAAAGACTGTCCTACATATGACACATAGTTAATAAATTTGTTGGCTCTCTTTTTTTTTCCAAGACAATATTGCCAACCCTGTCTGTCCATTCTTTCACTTTCACTAAGAGCAATAGCCTGGAGAAGATGAAAAATCCAGAGAGGGTGAAAGGACAGAGCTCATTTCTGTGTGGTTGAGAGAACATTTTGTAAATTCTAATTTGGAAGAAAGGTTCTCTAAGTACAGAAGATTTTATCCAAAGAAGACTAGTTTTACCTCTTGTTCTTTTTTTTTAAATACTTTTATTTCTTTTTGAGACAGCACACATCATACACACCAGCAGATGGACAGAGGATCCTAAGCAGGCTCTGAGCTGACAGCAGAGAGTCTTGTCTGGGGCTCACACTCATGACCAGTGAGAACATGACCTGAGCTGAAGTCAGACAATTAACCAACGGAGCCACCCATGTACCCAATCTCTTTTTCTTTGTCTCTAATCATATGTGCAAATTATTTGTTGCCTGCTATTTATTTAAAAACTATGTGGAATATAGAAGGTAAGTGGATCCAATGTCAAACCTGGGTTCTGAAACCTAATATTGGTCAGGCATTCTAAACCTTAACTTTCGTCATCTATAAAAATGGGGATAATGACACCATTTGCCCTATGTCTTCTTTTTTAGTGATATGTATAAGACAACTGAATGGCATGAAAAGATGGCAACAGTATGTTGTGTAAACAATCATATCAAAAAGTAATATGCATAGGTAGGAAAACATTTTTGTTTTAAAAGTGGGAGCTATATTCATAGAGACAAGGTTGGTGAAGTTATATACAAAATACTAACAGTGGTTACTGATGGATAATAATGTGACTTTTGTTTTCCTTTTAATCATCTATGCTTACTAAAATTTCTAAAACTCTTAACAACAAAAATTTTCCAATGGTAGAATATTATTAATTGTAAACAATAATGGGGAATTAGAAAATGTAGTAATTATAGGAGAAAGATATACAGGCAGCCAAGAGCTAACTTAAACCACCTTTAAAAATACATATTTGTTTAAAAAGCAAGACCTGGGGTGCCTGGGTGGCTCAGTCGATTGAGTGTCCAACTTCAGCTCAGGACATGATCTCACAGTTTGTGGGTTCAAGCCCCACATCTGGCTCTGTGCTGATAGCTCAGAGCCTGGAGCCTGCTTCAGATTCTGTGTCTCCCTCTCTCTCTGCCCCTCCTCTGCTCATGATCTGTCTCTCTATGTCTCTCAAAAATAAATTGTAAAAAAAATTTTTTAATAAAAATAAAATAAATAAACTAAAATAAAAAGGAAGACCTAACAATATGCTGTTGGCAATAAACCCACATTGAATACACTGATCAAGGTGGTTTAAAGATAAAATAATGGAAAATAACATGCAGTCTATTGTCATTATTTATAAAAGTTATGTTCTATAACGTAGCTGCAAACAGTGAATTAGCAAATATGGAACCATTATTCCCAAGGGAAATACAGGGTTGGGTTCCTATGAGCCTCTGGTCATAACATTTTTGTCAACTGATCAATATATAACCTTGTCTTATGTGTGTTTCTGTTTGAAGACACTTTATTTAATATATGTTGTTAATTCATTAAAAATGACCTCACAGCCAAAAGCACTATAACTCATGCCTGAATGGAACGTACCTAACAATTTCCTCCGTAAGGCACATCACCACCATCTTGTGCTTAGAAACACTAGACAACACATTAGCACGACACTGAGATCTACATTAAATAGTTAAATCACCAACAAAAAGCAAGGAAGAACTTGTGAAAAACCAAACAGACCACAAAAAGCACACTTGTGTCCAGTAGAAGAACTGAAACAAGAAGACAAAGGGTTGCCTTGTTTAGCCTCAGCTGGGAACGTGCATGTCAGGCAACTCAATTGTCCTGCCATCTTATGTATGTCCTTGGATGACAGAAAAAATACTTCAAGTACTGATTTTTGGTTGATTTATTTTACAAATAGATTTTACTGAGTAGGCAAATTTGCAAATATGGAATCTGTGAATAATGAGGACTGACAGGACCATAGAAACATTAATCAAAAGAAAGCTGGAGGAGCTATGTTATTACCAGTCAAAACAGACTGCAGAACAAAAGAAAAAAAATTACCAGCAATAAAAAAGGATATTACTTAATGATAAAAGAGTCAATTCAGAAAGACATAACAGTCTATTAGATTATTGTCTCTCTAATAAGAGAGCTTCAAGATACATAAATCAGAAAGTGTTAAACCAAAAGGAAAAATGAAAAACTCCACAAGTTTTGCTAGAGGCTCCAGCACTCCTTACCCAATAAACAACAGATAAACAAAATGTCATTTTGATACAGTTGATCATATACAGGAAGATACGTAGGGAATCCCTAAGTGGTTGGAAACTAAACAATACATTCCTAAATAATCCATGGGGAAAAGAAGAGGTATCAAGGGAAATTACAAAATATTTTGTACTGAATGAAAATAAAAATACAATATAAAAAGTTGTAAGGTATGCTAAGTAAAATGCTTAGATGGAAATTTATAATATTAAATGTCTATATTAGAATAAAAATCTAAAATAAACAATCTAAGTTTAATTTTAAGTCTAGAAAAGAAGGGCAAAATAACATTAGAGCTAAGAGAAAGATGAAAGAGCAGAAATCAATGATATTGAAAACAGGAAAAATAATAAGGAATATCAATGAAACAAAAAAAGATATTTCTTTGAAAAGATTAAAAAAAAAAAAATTAACAAACCTGCAGCCAAACTGACAAAAATAAACAAACAAAAAACCCACAAATCACCAGTATCAGAAATGAAAGGGAAATATCACTATAAATCCCATACATATAAAACAGACAATAAGTGAGTGTTACAAATTTATTCATATAAAACTAGTAAATTAGATAAAATAAACCAATTTCTTTAAAAACAACCAAAACTCACCCAAGATTAACAGAACAGTCCTGTATCTATTAAAGAAATTGAATTAATGTTTAAATAGCTTTCCACAAAGAAAATTTTAGGCCCACATGGTTTCACTGATGAATTCTACCAAACATTTAAGGAAGAAATTATGCCAGTCTACACCATCGCTTTCAGAAAATCAAAGAGGCAGAAATACTTCTCATCTTCTTGATGAGGAAGCATTACACTGATATCAAAATCATAAAAAGGCAGTGTGTGGAAAGCAAACTATAGACCATTATATATATATGACAGATATATTATATATAATGAACATTGATCAAAAAACTCTTCAACAAAATATTAACAAATTGAACCCTTCAGTATATATAAAGAATAATATATCATAACCGAATGAGTGTTAGAAATGTAAGGCTGGTTCATATTTGAAAGTCAATCAAAGAAGAAAACCCACATTATCGTATCATTAGATAAAAAAAAATCATTTGATGATATTCACTGTCTATTGCTAAAAATTCACAGCAAACTTGGAATAGAAAGGAACTTCATCAACCTAATAAAGAGCATCTATGAAAAATCCTATGGCCAACACCATACCTAATTATGAAAGATTGCATGGTTTCCCCTAAGATTAAAAGCAAATCAAGAATATCAACTCTCACTATTTCTATTTTATTATAGTGCTAGTAGCCCTAGCCAATGCAAAAAGGCATAAAACTGGAACAGAAATGAAATGATCCTTATTTACAGACAACATGATTGCCTAAATAAAAACTCCTTAAAAATCCACAAGATAGTTCCTACAACTAATGAGAAAGGTAAGCAAGATCATAGGAAACAAGGTCTACATACAAAAGTCAACTATATTTCTGTAATAAACTTCTGGAAATTGAATTATTTTTAGATACCATTTACAGCAGCTCCTCCCCCAAAAAATATTTAGGTATAAATCTATCAAAATATATATAAGATCTGTATGCTGAAAACTACAAAATACTGATGAAAGAAATCAAAGAAGAGCTAAATAAATGAGACATATCATGAACAGGAGACTCAACATAGTTAAAATATTAATTCCCACAAACTGATCAGTAGATTGCATGGAATTTCAATTTTACGTAGATATAGGCAAGCTGAGTCTAAAATGTATATGGAAAGTCAAAGAAACTATAATAGCCAAAACAATTTTCAACAAATGGTATTAGAATAATTGAACATTCATATAAAAAAATAAACCTTAACCTATAATTCACAACATATACAAAAGTCCAAGTTGTTACACACTGAATGTTTGCGTCCTTCCGAAATTCATTTGTTGGGGCCCTCACCTCCAATGTGAGGATATTAGGAGGTGGGCCTTTAGGAGACAATCAGATTAAATGAAATCATGAGGGTAGGTGTCTAATCTCACAATTAGATCTAAATGTAAATTTACAAGGTTTTAGAAGAAAACATGGGAGAATATCTTCCTGATCTTGGGTTATGCAAAAAGTTCTTAGCTATGAGATCAAAAGCAAAATCTATAGAAGAAAAAAACTGATAAATTACATTGCCCTAAAATAAAAAACTTTTGCTCTAAAAAAGACAGTATTAAAAGAATGAAAAGTCAAGTCACATACTAGCAGAAAATATTTGCATATCACATATCCAACAATAGGTTTATATCCTCAAAAGAACCCTCAAAACTCAACAATATGGAAACAAACATCACCTCAACCAAAAAAAAAAGGTCAAACGATTTGAACAGACACTTTACAAAATAAGATATACATATGGCAAATAAGTTCTTGAAAAACAATTATCAAAGCCATTATTCATTAGGGAAATGCAAATTAAAATGACAATGAATACCACTCTATACCTATCAGAGGACAAAGATGCTAAGTATCTAAAATTCTCATATGTTGCTGGAGATAATGCAAAATGATACAATCTTCTGGAGAACAGTGAAGCATATACTTACTGTAAGATCAGCCTATATTCATACAACATGTACAAGATGGTTATGACAGCTTAACTCATAATCATCAAATAATCTAAATATCTTTCAATGGGGAAAGAGATAAACAACTGTTGATATATCCATAAAATTGAAGGCTACCCAACAATGAGAAGAAATGAATTTTTTTTTAATTTTTTAAATGTTTGTTTATTTTTGAGACAGAGAGAGACAGAGTGCAAACAAGGGAGGGGCAGAGAGAGGGGGAGACACAGAATCTGAAACAGGCTCCAGGCTCTGAGCTGTCAGCACAGAACCTGATGCGGGGCTCAAATCCAGGAACTGTGAGATCATGACCTGAGCTGAAGTCAGATGCTTAACTGACTGAGCCACCTAGGCGCCCCAAGGAATGCATTCTTGATACATACACCAGTATGAATGAATTTCAGTGGCATTTACTGACTGAAAGAAGCCAGTCTTGAAAGGTTACATAGTGTACAATTCCATTTATGTGACATTTTGGAAAAGGCAAATCTAAAGGAATAGAAAACAGATCAATGGTCACCTGATGGGTGGGGGGAAGAGTCTGACTACAAAGGAGTAGCAGAAGATTCTTTGGTACAATGGAACTGTTTTTTGGTCATTACACAACTTTATGCACGTGTTATAACACACAGAATTATACACCAAGAAAGTCAATTTAACTGTAAGTTTTTAAAAATAGTAAGTTAATAAAAGTAAAAAATATATTTATCCTAACAGAAGATAATTTATTTGCCCAAGTTGGCAGATTTTAAACCTTAGAGTTAAGACAGTCTGTAATATAATTTATTCTTTGCTCTCTCAGGAATAGGTAAGAGGCTTATATAAATAAATAAAAATTATACCTACTTTGCAATAAATATTTTCTTAAGTATTCTGATAGCTCTCTGTAGAACTATTGTTGCTAAATGTTTTTCAAACTGATCTTAGAATTCAAGGCTTTGGCTATTTAATTGCTTACACCATTTTATTCCACCTTGAAATCCATTGTTAACAAGTCAAGTATATATTTAGGCCATCCCCAAAGAGAGGTACATTAATTCCTGAAGTATATACCAGTCATTGGAGGAAGAAGGGGATAGCCCAGGGATGAGGAAACTCTGCCCTCACTTTGTACCTCACAATCTATTCTTTATTAGCTCTTCCTCAGGGGAGTAGGAGTTGTTAATCTGATTATTCAGTCTGGAATTCTTTGGATGAAACCAGAGCATTGAAAAGCCATTTGAATCTGTGAACACACCCTTTCTCAACCTGGAACAGGCCAGGAAATAGTGTGAAATTTCCTTGTGCACTTTTTCACTTCTAACACAAATGTCTAGTGGTCATTTTTCTTTCTTCCACTTTGACTTTGTCCATGAATTGGTAATAATGCTTTGATTCCCCCCCCCCAGAAAACCAGCAGTACCATATGTAAAGCCCAGACATCCCAGAACTTTTTCCTCCCAAATGGAAGCTTTTTCATAGCCATGGACTAGTAATGTGGGTCAGTTTAGTATTCTGCAGCAGAGCCAAAATATTTTTTCCATAATGGTAGTGTTACTCTCTTTCCTTTGGCAGAGGTAATATGCTTCTAAATCTTCTCACATTGCTCTATGAAGAAAGATTCCACCTTGAGTTTTGGGGAAAGGAAAGAGGAGGAATAGATAAGAGACTTGGGAAAAGCGAGGGGCTTCATTTTAGTTTTTTCCTCAGCCATGTGCCCCAGCTTACTTTAACCTATACTGAAGGATATCTGGTACTTACAGAGAAGTGAATATATTTATACTTTGTTCCTCATTTAACTGTTATTGATTTTGTATCATTCCTTTAGAGGGAAGAATAAATGCTTTAGATAACTAAAGCCTTAGATAATTGTTAGTAGTTGTGATCCTTCTATTAAGGGGTTAAAATACTAAAATGTACAAAATTAAAATCCTCCTAAATTACAAAGTCTATGAATGGTATAAGAAGAAGGAAATTGATTTGTCTGCCCTACATAAACAGAAACTACTCAAAGCCTCTGCCCAATGAAAGCCCTGTTCCTTACAATCTGTAGACTAATTGAAAGAAGAGGATGCAAGGTTATTTTATACCATGTGATAAGAGTGAATCCTAGCTAGAGTTACATAAATTCCCATTCATCTCCCTCATTGCGTTGTACTTCTGGACTGAAACTTGTTTCCAGAATCTCTGTCATTTTTCCCCTTTGCCTTTAAGCTAAGCAAAGAGGCAGCAGAATCATTCAAAGCAGTCAATCTGCTGAGGCAAGGAGAGAAGTAGACCTCGGGGTTCTTTTATCCCTTTGCTAAAATTCAAAGAGCTACAATGTGTTTAGAAGGGCACAGTACCCACTGACTCAATTGTATGAATAGCTCAAAGTTAGTTTATTGCTATATTCACTTTGTATTACTAATTTATTTTATTTTACTTTATTATTTTTGGAATAATCATAGCACATGCCTCTGTTCCTCCTTTCCTGAGTGTTAGGTTGGCTTGGAGCAAAGGATGGGGGAGTATTTCCCTTGACTAGTACAAAACATCTGGATCTCCAGATTATAGAGATTTAGAAAAGCAATAGTCCTAGAAATGAGACTGTAATGATGAATATATGGCAGAGTTCAAAAACAATTCAGTGTTCTGATACTTTTTCAGAATAATACCACGATATGAGTTGGAAGACATATGATCACTAAATGAAAAGATAAGTGGACACAATATTTTTAGCATCCTATTTTTACTGCCCCAAAATGTTTGATTTTAAATTTAAGAGAAACTCAAAATTGAAGAAATGACTCAAAAATGTTTCCCCACAGGCTTCTGTACATTTCTATGCCATCCCTTACAATTATGAATAACTTCTAATTTCCCTACAGGAAAAAAAAAAGAACTAATACAAAACTTAGAAGAAAAATGGAAAAGTAAAGCCTCCTTGAGTAAATGCTTAAGCCAGTTCAGTCCACTCCAGGAATTACTCACTGCTCATCACAATCTTTTACCCACAGTCATGCCTTTCTAAAATGCCTAGTTAACATCACTCAGCAATCCATACTCTGGACAACACTAGCCCATCCTCACCTCAGAAGTGGAAGGACATTTCCCTTTGGCTACACCTGACCTTGGATCAAAAAGCAGCTACCCCTGAAGCTAGTAAGTCGTAAGGTTTAGGAAAAAAATTCAGCAGAGTCCAAAAACCCCAGCAGAGTCTCCTAAGACTATTTGAACTCAGCTTTCTTGCTGAGTGGTGAAAGAGAAACAATATTGCTTACCTTAGAGTGTAATTTGAAGATCAAATGAAAGAATGGCATAAAGGTGCTTTATAAAGTGGTAAGTAGTTTATAAATGCAACCAAGAACTTTTGTTTTTCAACTTCACCAGATCCCGTGTTGACTGAATTAATGTTCTTCACTGTCCAGATGAACTCCCCCCCCCACTGAATTCTTTGGAATGGGTAGCAGAAGGGCTCCTGTTGTTCTCTGACTCGATGCCTGCGGTGAGGGTCTGAACTGACAGAAACTCACTCCCATGACTCAGCTAACATCCTGCTGGGAATGGGGACCTTCCCCTTCTCAGGTTTTGTTATTTGAATATTTTGAAACCCAGACTCAATTCTTCCCTTTAAAAATTGCATTATACCTTTCCTCCCCAGCTATCTGAGGCCCAAAGTCTACAGCAAATGCAAAAGAACATTTCAAGGGAAAGAACCATAACAGAGTTTTAATCCCCTCTGCCCTTCCATACCCCCTTTCCCCCCAAAGGCAGTCTTTCATGAAAACTGGGGCTGTAATTTGAAAGACCTTTTATCTACCCCCTAAAGCAGCTTTTCCAGCTGCTCAAATTACACACACGTTACTCAAATACACACACATGCACACACCAGTAAGCCGATCAACCGCAGGCAAATCTGACTTTTCACCAACTTGTAGCCACAGATAGCAAAGGGACCAAAGTCCTTCACCAGCTCCAAAAAGACACTGCAAGCGCCAGCGGCGCCGCAGTAGCAGCCTCTGTGCTGCAGGCTCCCGCCAGAGTTTCAGGTTTCATTCCTTGAGGAGCTTCGCTCCCTTTGCCCAAGGCCCCACTCCTGTGGGCTTCACCCACTTCTTTCCTCAGAAGATCAGGAGGAACCGAGTCATTCTGCCACTTTTGCAGAGGAGGAAATGGCTATGAAGAAGATCTCTACCGAAGTAGCCTGAAGCCCAAGACTCCTGGCTGGATCTCTCCAGCCTCCCGCCCACGTAGGCGCATGTGTGTCTGGCAAAGGTCCCAGTTCTCAAGGTGCCTGAGCTCCGATGGGATGTGGAGGAGCCTAGTGGGAAGAGCAGCAGCGGGACTACAGTCGGGATGGTTAGAGGACAGAAGGGATGGGACTGGGAAGAAAGGCGGACTCCGCACAGAGGCACTCTCCCGCCCCTAGCTTACAGACAGTAACTTCAAAACGCGCAGATGGGAGGCAAAGAAGAGGCCTTTTCTCCCGATCCTCTCCCTTCTCTTCCCCACTCCCCGCCTGAACACCTGGTGAAAAAGCAAGGTTCAGGTATACCTGGAGCGAACACCATGATTTCCTCCAGCTGTTACGCCCCTAGGTGAGGAAGACACAAAGGCAGATGGAAGGGTGGGAGAAAAGTCAGGACTTGGAGGGGTCCAGAGCAGGTGGGCGCGCAGGGCGTGGGCCGGGCCGGTCAGCACCTTGGACAGCTCCCCGCCGCTCGATTCCCGGGCGCCGCAGCTCCAGCCACCGCGGCGCGCTCAACCTCCACAATGCACTGCTCTGCCGGCGGCCACCGCGGCGGCGGGAGGAGGAGACCGAATCCTGCTCAGTTCATCCCTCATTCCTGTGCCAGCTCAGCGTACGCGGCTGCTTAGGGAGCAAAACACTCCTATCGCTTCCACGGGAGAAGGAAGGACGGAAGAGGAAGAAAGTAAAAGGTAATTGCCCGGCTTCCCGGCAGGGGGCAACTAATTGCTTCTAATTACCTGCTGTCTCTCGCCCCCGTGGATATTGGACTGACATTTAGGATGGGTTTGCCCTTTTTTATATATATATAACTCAAAGAACTTCACTCCTGAGGATAACTCTGAGTCCTCCGGGTTGGATGGCTATGAAGAGAGGGGTGGGGCCTCCAAGTTAATCGGCCCTTGGGGTCCAGGACTCCTCTTGGCTCTCAATTTCAGTCTTCTACTAACGTCAGAAAGAGAGCTAGAGGGAAGGACAGGGTAACTGGAGCACGTGAGGAGGGCTGGAGAACTGCTCCCAGGCAGCCAATCCGCTCTGAAAGCTCTTAAACTTGGAGGTCCTCAAGGTCATCACTTTAGAGAGAGCAGGGCTAGCCAATGCAGAGGTAAGAGAGCTCGGTAAAGCATGTCCTCACCGGCAAGTTCACACACTCCATAAAAGGCTGAGTCAACAGAGTTCCCTTCAAGTATGAGAACAGCTCTGAGACTGATCAAGAAACATTAGTGCTTCCCCTGCCTTCATCCAACTGAAAACTATGTCCCCCATAAACACTCAGTTCTAAAGATACTGAGACGTGCTGCACACTCACTTCATGCTATGGAGTCATTGCTCATTGTTAAATCATTATCTAGTACCCCCAAGAAATGTTTGTGTAGTGTAGATATCCCAGACTAGATGTTACCCAGCTTGAAACAAGTCCAGCTGGGTTACAACCCCAGACTAATGTGACCCAGGATCCTCCCATCTCAAAGCAGATGTCAGTTGCCTTGGGTTTTATTCTCTCTGTTTACAGCTGAATGAAGTTTTCCAAGAACAAAGGGTGATCTGGGTCATCTCCAGTGTTTCTTCACTTACACCTCTCACTGGAAAATATAGCTATTCTGAAATTACAATATTTCTTAATAATTTGGTGGGTGGCCATAAGTTCTGCACGCTTTTGCCAAATATAAAGCATTCAAATAGCCTTATTGGCACTGGTTTTGTTCAAAGCCATCTGATAGATTTAAAATGCAAGCAGTTTCACAGCTTTTGAACTGCAGTTTGCATGGAGGCATATGGGCAGCCTCAACATAACACAATCAGTTCTGCTCTGAGCACCTGGCTCAACACAGGCTTAAACAGGCGGAAGCTACCCTGGCAGCAGCAAGACGCAGGTCAGCTGATGGGCAGGATAAAGTATATGCATGACAAGATGCAGTCCTCTCACTTCCCCAATCTACAAAAACCAGGGACCAAGAGTACTTCATTCTGTCTTCTTTGCTTTATCACCAAAATAATGTTTGGATGACTGAAAGCCTCTCGAAAAGATCTCTCCCTTGCCTGTATTTTTTCAGGGCTTTATTGTCTTAATGCATAAACAAATTATCCATGATTAAAGTCAAGGGAAAGCAATGTGGTGGTAGAAAAGAAAAAACACTTGGAAATGAGTCAAACTCAAGGAGAACATCTCCACCATTTACTAGCTGCGTAACCCTGGATAAGTTACTTAACTGTCTCATCTGCAATATAAGGATTAACGTATTGTGAAGGTTTGTTGCAGGGATTAAATGTGCTAATGAATTAACTGATCTCTTAAGAGGGAGCACAGACCCAATTAAAACCATTCTAGGAAATTGCTGACACACTGGGAGTAGATGACACCCTACAGGAATGCGAACTAAGTATGCTAAATCAGTACTTCTCAAATATTAATGTGCATGTAAATCCTATGGAAATCTTAAAATGCAGACTATAATTCAGTAGGTCAGGATGCGGACTGAGTTTCTGCATTTAGAACAAGCTCCCAGATGATGTCCAGGCTGCAAGGTATTGCTGGTCCATAGAACATAGTTTGTGTAGCAAGGTATTAGATATTTCGGCATTTAAAAAGAAACCATTTATGCCACCTACAACCTCAGAGCATGTCTTTCTAAATGTTAAATAAGGAAGGAATACAGATGGATTCCCATAGACTTCCAAGCTAGACAGAAGCCAAGGTGGGTAGTAGAAATAACAAATGCCTGAAAATGGTCCCAAGAGGGTCTACGATTAGTTTGCTATGGCAATAGCAGGTAAGATGATCGAGTAAAAACCAGTGCAACAGGTCAAGGACAGAAGAAAAAACCCCTCAGTCCATCCTCAGCTCTTCACCCTCTTCCTCCTGTGAACTCTTCATTTTCTCTATCTAACACATTATTGCTACCTAGCCAGAGGACAATGTACTCCCAATTCAGTTTTTGCATGCTTTTATTATAGTAAGAGCAATTAATATTATTCCCCATAAAATCTAAGCACTTTAACAAATTTTTTATTTATAATTATTTCATCAATAAATTTTATATTCAACATTATCTCCAATACTTACTACTACTGGAGGTATTATTCTCTTGGTTTAATTTACAGATTTGAATAGTTCTGCTAGATTTTTTATATCTTAGTGTAAATGATCAATATAATAAACCATCTCACAGGAAAATAAAAATTTCCTTTTATTCTACCATAAGAGCTAGATTCTTGATAGATCCAATCTTATTCCACAACTGAGGCCTTAATTCCCAATATAGTCTCACTGAGTCTGTTGAAACACCTCCACTCAAGGCAACTCATTCTTTATCAAACAATCCACTGCATTTTGAGATAGCCGTTTACCAAACAGGTATCAGCCTCTCAACCACCGCCATCTACCTCATTCTAGCACCTTCATTTCTGGTCAAATGATGGGAAGACTGAGAGGAAGCAAGACAGTGAACAAGTTGGACTAGATGGCACAACTTTCTTATTTTCATGCTGAGCTTCTCAAACTGGGCACCCCTACCTAAGGATCCTTGAACAGGTGCTGGATGAACTGGAAGGCACAGAAAGGGGGGAAAAAGGGAAATAAAAGAATCACCTGATAGAATCAACGATTATACTTAGAAACTTGGGAGAATGTGTTTTGTTTTTTGTTTTTTAAGTTTATTTACTTATTTTGAGAAAATGTGGGGAGGGGCAGATAGAGAGGAGAGAGAGAGAATCCCAAGCAGACTCCACGCTGTCAGCCTGGAGCGCAGTCCGTGAACCATGAGATCACAGCCTGAGCCAAAATCAAGAGTCAGACATTTAACCACCTGAGTCACCCAGGCACCCCAGACACTTGGGAGAATATTTCATGGAAAAATGGACATGCACAAACTATGAAGTAGTGATTCATGTGACACATAAACATTAAATTAGAAACTCCAAAGAAACTAGGACAGGAGCCTTAGAACTATTACTCTCAGACTTCCCACAAGCTCCCATCTATTCCCTCTAACATTAATTTATTCTACTCTGTTTTTAGAGCTTGAAAAGATAGAAAAATTTGAAAACCCATCTTGAAATATTCCCCATTTCCATTATTTGCAGCTCACCTTGGCTTGGGCCATACCCTGATTCATCCCACTCCATACTTATTTTAATGCATTATTCAACCAACTATAATTTCAAAGAATTTTTAGTATCTCTGAGGATAGTTGAAATAGATTGAAAAGAAAAATTTTCATTATGAAGCATTAAAAGATAATTTTTTTCCAAATGTCTTCGCTTATAGTTTGCAAATGGTTATAGAAATGAAGTGCTGGAAAAGAACTCTTTTCTTCTAAGAGCTGCTAGAAGTTGTTGAATTGCCTAGGGAAGTCCATAGAGGTGAATTAAGCAGGAATTTAAAAAGAAATGAGAGAATATGAAATAGACATGAAAACAGAAAAACCGAAAGAGGGAGAAGACATTGAAAAACTAATCTTTTGCTATCAAATCTGTAAAGACTTACAGAAAGTGAAGTAAAAATACATTTAGAGGGGGAAATGACATACATTGAAAAAAAAATGAAGACAGCAGATGGAATAAAAGGGAAGGGAAAATAACAACTATACTGCTGTAAGATAAGAAATGGGAAATATTAAAGCATTTTTCAGGCTTAAAGAATATAGGACAGTGTCTCTGTAGGTTTGCATTTTATGAAGCAGTATATGAGTCCTGTGAGATGCTTTTTAAATGGTCTATGAAAGAGCCATATTTTCTGAAAGGAAACATCAGCAAAATTTCTCTATTGGAAAAAGTAAATTAAAACAGTTAAAATATTATAGTGTGCTCATGAACAATGAATATTTTCCTGAAGAAAAATTCTAACATTGTTTGAAGTTCTTTTTCTCCTACCAAAGGGCTATGTATCTACGTCCACTTCTGTACTAAAAATTCTCCCAAGTCTCTCTCTCTCTCTCTCTCTCTCACACACACACACACACACACACACACACACACACACACGTAAGTTGATTTTACAAGATGGCAGAAAAGGGAGAATCAGTTGAGAACAACATTCAAATTAAAGCCAATTGGTTAGTTTTTAAAAAGAAGCACAAAGTGTTTAATTCAATATTCCACTCAGCTTCAAAATTGTGAATAGACAATAAATTCTAAATGCAGAAATCTGTTTATATTTATTTTCTAAACTAAGTCCATTTCAGAAGGGAAAAATCAATGAGGAAAAGAAGACTGGAAAGAGAAGAGGTGAAGAGAGATGTAAAAGACAGGAAAGGAATATGATATTGGGAAAGAAAAGAGGCAGCAAATAGGAACAGAGCTTCCAGGGAAGAGCATAAATTACAAAAGAAAGAGAGTTGCCTTGGACTTTGGCTCAGGTCATGATCTCACAGTTTGTGAGTTCCGAGATCCATGCACGGCTCTGCACTGATAGCTCAGAGCCTGGAGTCTGCTTAGTAGGATTCGGTGCCTCTGGCTCTCTCTGCCCCTCTGCTCCCTTCCTCTCACCTCCCCCGCTTGTGCTCTGTCTGTCTCTCTCTCTCTGTGTCTCAAAAATAAATAAATATTAAACAAAAATAATAAAATTTTTAAAAAGGAAGATACTAAAGACAGAAAACAATGACATATTGAGAGATTCAAAAGAGGCTTTAAAAAACCCAAGAAATAAAGAATATAAAGTATGATGACAAAGATTAGAACCTCAATACAGTCCAAATTGATCTTAGATCTGCTAACTGGCCTGTATGTTTAAGAAAAAAAAGTTAATCGTTACTTCCAGAAATACTTAATTTTTATTGCTCAGTCATAAAAAAATGAAGTTTTGGCATTTGTGACAATATGGATGGCCCTAAAGGATATTATCCTAAGTGAAAATAGACAGAGAAAGACAAATGATTTCATGTATATGTGGTATCTACAAAACAAAACAAATGAACAAACAAAAAACAGAAACAGACTCATAAATACAGAGAACGAACTGGTAGTTGCCAAAAGGGAGAAGGGCGGGGGGCTCAAGTGAAGGGATTAAGAGGTTCAAACTTTTAGTTACAAAATAAATAAGTCACAGAGATGAAAAGTATGGCATAAGGAATACAGTCAATAAGGTTGGTAATAGAGAGTGACTATACTTATAGAGGTGAGTATTGAGTAATGTATAGAATTGTCAAATCCCTATGTTGTGCACCTAAAATTAATATAACATGGTGTGTCAACTATACTTCAGTAATAAATATTTTAAAAAGGAAGAAATATTTAAGAGCTTTTTAAACGATTGTTCAAAGCTCCTCATCTCTATTCAAAGGTTCCGTTCAGAATTAAAGGAGTCATAGTGCACTACACAGGAATTTCGGTATCAGAGAAGAATTATGTTAGGCCACAGTAGCTAAGAACATAGCAATATTGACTCTGGTTACTTTTTAAAAATCTGCTTGTAACATAAGCGGGATCCTTTGCAATCTAAGAGTAAGAAAAGAATTCCTAAATAAGACACAAGAAGCACAAATCATAAAATAATTGATCAATGGGACTTTGTCATAATTAAATATTTCTTCTATCTCAAAAACATTGCTAAGAAAAATACAAGCTACACACTAGGAGAAAATAATTCCTATATGTACATCTGACATTTATATTCATAATTCTTACAACTCAGTAAGACAACAACCCAACTAAAACTTGCCAAAATGTTTAAATAAATACTTCATAAGACAAATGTATTACTAATGGCCGATAAGCATATGAAAACTTCTCAACACAATTAGTCATCAGAGAAATATAACTTTAAACCACAGTGAGGTGTAATTATATACCTAGGAGAATGTGGAAAATTTAAAAGAATGGCAATGCCAAGTGTTGATGAGATATGGAGTAACTAGAACTCTCAAACATTGCTGGTGACAATGTAAAATGTTATAACCACTTTGGAAAACAGTCTCACAGTTCCTTAGAACATTAAAAATATATTTACCCTAGGACACATCTATCACCCCTATGTGATTAGTGAAGAGAAATGAAAACTGTGTCAGACTTATGCATGAAAATTCACAATAGCTTTATTCATCATAGCCGGGAAGTAAAAACAACCTCAAAGTCTACCAGCATTGTATGGCTACACAAACTGTTGCATACAGAGACAACAACATGATTAACCGCAAAAACATACTCAGTAAAAGAAGCCAGACACAATAGAGGGCATACTGTATGATTCCATTTATATGAAATTCTAGAAAAAACTAAAGAGCTATAGTGACAGAAAGAAATTCAGTGGTTATCTGGAGCTAGAGGACATGGGAAGGTAGATTGGAACTGGCTAAAACCAGAAAGGAACTTTTGGGGCTGATGGAAATTTACTGTTAGTAGTGGTTACATGGGTGTATACATACATTAAAAACCTTTTGAACTCTACGCCTATAATGAGTGCACTTTACTTTATGTAAAGTATATTGCCATAAGGTTAATCTAAAAAATAGCTTGTGACAGTCTGATATTTCTAATAAATAGAAATATGAATAAGAATATCCTAAAAATGGAATATTTTGAGAACTGGAATTAACTATAAAATATGCTAACGCAATGTTTCCTAATTTTTAAAAATGTCAAATCTAATTTCACATTTTCCATTCAATGATTTTGAATTATTGTATTTAGTCAATATGAACGATTGAAGAATGAGTAATTATAAAATGTTACACTTTATTTAAAAAATAAGCATTCTTTTCTTTATTCATTTATTCAACATGCATTTACTGATTAGGGGATCAATACTAAGAATAGTATCAGATACTAAAGATTCAGAGGCATAAGGCACAGGTATGCTCTCAAGTAGCTTAGAGTCTCGTAGAATAAAAAAGGGAGGTAGGTAGGAGAAAAGGAGAGGAAATGGGAGAAAATTACACTGAGACACAGCTGAGGTCTGCAAATATTTCTCTACAGAGGTGTCTAGGAGCCACGGTTTCATGAAATCAGGGTACAGATGTATGAACATATCTACAGTAAGCTGGAAATGGAGTTGTGCATGCTAAGCCCCCATGTCTGCAGACCAAATCTTACCTGAGCATCTATGCTTGGCTCTCCCAGCAAAGGAAGACCTAGGTCAACCAATCAGCTTGTGCCTGCTCAGCATAAGTTACCTGACCAGCCTCCAAGACTTCCCTTTGCTCCATGCAAGAAAAGTGACCCCGCTTTCACCAATCAGCAAATGCCCAGTATGATTTCCTTGTTCCTGATCACTTTGGTCTATAAAAATCTCTTACCTTATAGAGCTCTTCAGAACTTTTTATCTGCTCTATTGGATAGTGCACAACTCATGAATCATTGCATAAAGCCAGTGTGATCTTTTCAATGTTTATGATTGTTGTGTTTTTCCTTTAACACACAAGAATGCCACTAAATCCAATTGGGAAGATAAAGAAATTAAGGCATGAGGAACTCTCTAAGGGAGAAGGAAAATAAGAGGTCTGAACTAGAACTTAGGAGGTTGAACAACTAGCACCAGGAGAAAAAGAGCATAGGCTAATGTTGCAGGATTTTTTACAATACTCAGGATTCGTTATCTTGCCAATTCGAAGAATGAAGATGTGGACACAAAATGAGCACCAGGCAAAAGTTTATTAGAGTATAAGATCAGAAAGGAAGAATAGTAGGAAAGTTCTCTTTAGAGAGAGGGGACATTCAAAAATTAATGCCCCAGGACAATTTTCAAGGGTTCTTGTTTTATAAGGTTCTGGTCATCCTCCCCATTCCCTTCCCCTTTGTTCCTTCTCAGGTTTTATCCTTATTGGCTGATTAACTCTAGGTGCTGGGTTGTCCATTCCTGATTGGCTCATTTCCATTGTATGAGAGGTGGTCTATGGCCATACCAGTTCCTTGTGGGTCTACTTATTTTTAGTCAGGTCTTCTGTCAAATTCCTGAAGGAAACCTGAGGGGGAGTCGCCGGAAGGGGTTGCTGTGGTCAGACACTCCCAGCATTGTTCCAGAATATGTCTTTCCCCACCCAGAGACCTCAGGTCCATTATAATCCCTTTCCCTCACAGCCTAGTTTATGCTGTTCTTTTCGTATCATATTAACAAAGCTCAGGCAGGATTTCGGAGTTTAAGGTGGAGCTGTTCTGCATGGCAAGATCTTGAGAGCAGCTCTGTTAAGTGACTGCTTCAGTGCACAGGAAGTTAAAGAATCCTGAGAGAAGTGTCTGGGCTATTGAAGCCTTCCTGGATGGTAGGTGCACAGAGGGTGGAGAAGATAGTGACCCTCACGGCTTGGTTTCTACCAGGGGTAGTTCAAAATACAGTCGCCCCTTGAATAACGCAGGTCTGAAGAGCAGGGGCCCACTTACACATGAATATCTTACAGTACAGTACTGTAAATGTATATTCTCATCCATCTTCTCTTACTTTACTCTAAGAATACAGTATATGATGCATCTAACACACAAAATGTGTGTTAACTGACTGTTGATGCTATGATGAGGCTTCAAGTCAACGGTAGGCTATTAGTTAAGTTTTGGGGAATCAAAGTTACACACCTATCTTCAGCTGTGGAAGAGGGGAGGTTGGCGCCCCTAACCCTTATGTTGTTCAAGGGTCAACTGTACTGAGATGTTACCAGATAAATCTAAGGAGAAAATAGTTAAAAGTTCTTTGAATAAGATAATAATACTTAAGTAACATAATTAATATTTGGAAATTGAAATAAAGATCTTTCAAAGTGGAAAATTCCTTTTTTACACCAATTCATGTAACAATAGTAAACATTGAGCTGATTCTTACAGCTTTAGAAAGAGACTGAAATGAGTTCATTAAATAAACAAGTCAATTCTTAACATTTGAATTTTAAAATAAATGCCTAAAATGCAATGAACAGACTAAAGTCTTGAAAGCCAAGGCTTTCAATTCATTGCCGAAGTGGAGGGGAAAAAGTTTTTTTGAGTCCTAGCCTCAAGGGCTCAAATTGTAAAGTCTGTAAAATAATCAGCATTGGGGGTGAGTAAAGGAAAAAAAAAAAAGCATAGCCGGTTTGAAAATTCATTCTGGGCTTGGGGACAAGTTTTGTTTTTGTTTTTATTTTGTTTAGAAGAACAGATAAGAAACTACAGATTTAACAGGGTCTCCAGAAAAGGAGACTGTTATCATATGTCTGCATCCCAACCCTGGCCAGCCCATGAAGAGGTAATGCCTCAGAAGGAAGGGACTAATAGCACCGATGAATTTGGAGAAGACCCAAGACCTTCATTTGACTCCCAAAGATAGATAGATATATATAGTTCAGAAAGACCTCCAGCCTCTTGAAAAATTTCCAGGCCAATGGCTAGAGGGATAAATACCAATAGCAGAGTGAGTTGTCCAGATAAAATTTAGGGCCCCCTCCTAGGTCCTTCCTAACCCCAGCAAAGTCTCATACGAGTCTGTGAAAAACAAGACAACGGGTCCAAAATGGAGCCGCTTATGCCAAGCACCTGAGTCACCAAACTGAGACCTAATTACAGCTTTGGTTTCCCAGTAATGGAATCTTAAACCAGTCAATCAGGCATTGCCTGATCAGCGGTAGTTACGTAATGTGCCCAATAGACCCCCTACTACCCCCTAAAGGAAAGTAACCTTGCAAAAACTGTGCTTTTTATGCCTCATAGAACCTCCTTGTTCCTGCTCCCTTCTGCCTATAAAAGTCTTTCATCTTGTGCATCTCCTTTCTAGGCGCTAGATAGCTGCCTGATATGAATCGGGTTTTATTCAAATACACTCTTAAAATGTTTAATATGTCTCAGTTTCTCTTTTAGCACATGGGGAGGACTGAACATGTCGCCAGCAGGGGTCTTGAGGTCAGAATAAGAAAGGATGCAAACAAAGAGACCAAAGGCCTTGGTGAGAGACAGCCATCTAAGATGATTCAGGGATCTAGTCCCACAAGCTAAGGACAAAGTCCCATCTCAGTAGCTGCCAGAAAACAGCTGGTGTCTGAAAACTGGATACTCTACCCCCATTAGTTTGGACACAACCTCAAGAGAAAGATGCATAGTAGAAATCTTTTATTGGCTATCTAGAATCCCGAGTTTTACTCAGGTTTCTGAAATGACAGTAATCAATCATTTTGACTGACCTTGTCCAGAAGTTACTGGATTAAGTGTTCTGCTACCAAACAGCTTGATAAGCAGATTAGCATTAGTTAGAGACAAACATTTTTTAGTGGCCAATGCGCTTCTACCAAACTCTAACATCTTTGGCTGCCTGTTTAGTGCGTTGACACAGCATTTCTGGGTGGAATGTTATTACTTCCATTCCACACAGCTGCCTCTATGTCATCCCAGTTTAAATAGTACTCCTCTGAGCAGTTTTTCCTGCCTAACCAGGTTTAGAAGGCCTAACACCTGTCCCCCACGATACACACACAAGTGTGTGTGTACCTCTGCGCATGCGCACACATGCACGAGTGCGCGCGCGCGCGCACACACACACACACACACACACACACACACACACACCACTCATTCCCTATCAAAGTCCTAGATTCATCGCCTTTGTATCACTTTCCTCAGTTTGCTATCTCCTACTTCTTTGATTACCTATTTAATGTCTGTTAATTATCTGTCTAGTGCTACACTGTTATCTCTTTAACGGCAGAAACTGTCCTGTTTTATTGTCACAATACTCGCAGTGCTTAGCATGGTCTTCCCTATCTAACAGCCATCCAATAAACACACATTGCCGTGCCAAGCTATATGCTGTTCTTTGCCTAAATTTATTTAATCTGGAGATGCTGTTATTGTTCTCATTCTAAAGGCAAGGAAAATGAGCCACAGAGCAATTAAGTAGCTTTGGAAAGCCAGTTAATGGTAGAGCCAGAATTTAAACCCAAGTAGAAAGGAGAAAAAACAAAGCATGTCTGACTCCAGAGCATGCTCTCCTGTTTCCTGCAGAATGTGTTCTCTTTTTACAAACACAAGTCAATGGTCTGGGCCTCACCATCACTGCGGTTGTGGTGAACCCACCCCAAGACCAAGATACCATGAGGTGGGCCAAACAGTGTCTCCTTCGTCTCTAGAAAATTAATGAGTAGAGGAATGATTCAGTCCAAGGGTGTAGAGGAGTTCACTGACAGAGCAGAGGTTCCGGAGGTCACTGCAGGTCTATGGGGGGGGCGGACTACATGGGATGAGGATGAGGTGGGGCATTTGTTGACTCAGGGACACTTCGGCACAGCTTAAAAAGAAAATATTTGAATAATGTTCTTTAAAATTACCTTACTGCAACATCCACCCTGTCCCAATCCCAAACTCCAGAAATTCCTGACCCTGAGGTTCATGAATGAGATGACAAGTGGGTGGAAATAGGGGATTTTACACTCACTTTAATTAGAACCGAATTCATCAGCTTTCCTCCCATTTAACATTCTCCTATGTTCTTTCTCCATTAGTGGTGGCATCTTAGTGTAGGCTACAAGTGTACAAGAGACCCTTAACTTCACTGACTTTATTTTCTAAATATTTCTTAATTTGCAAACTACTCTCCATTCCCATCACCCCTTCCCTTATGAACGCCCCATGACCCCTCGCCTGGACTACTGCAATAGCACTGTAACTGCTCTCCTGGTCTCGTATCTCCATATTCATCTGCTTCTTTATATTCATCTGCTTTATATTCACCTTTTTCACAACCACTCAACTCTGCCTTCAGAGTGGGAAAGTAGTCATAGTGAGGAAATGAATGCATGTGGCTGTGTTTCAATAAAGCAATAAAAGCAGGTGGCGGGCCAAGTAACCCCTAATTCACCACATCGTTATCAGAGTTATCTTAGAGAATGCAGCACTAACCATGTCACTGTACTCCTCTCCAAGAAAATCATCAAATACTTGATAATGCCACATTGTTACAGAAGATCCAAACTTCTAAGTATGGCCTACAAGCTTGACTTGGTTCCTGCCTAGTTTCTTACATTAGATCTTACCACTCCTTGCCTTTCATTTTGTGTTCCTGTAACAATGAATTGTATCTAGTTCCTGCACACAGAGGTTGTTCCCAATGTTTCTAGTCTGATATCCTCATCCACACTCTTCCTCCTGCCTGGAATGACCTGCTCATGTTTCCTCTTCACTTGGCTAATTTTTGTTTATTCTTCTGACAAGACCCAAACAACCTTCTAGAAGCTTTCCATAATCCACACAGGAGCAGTGACCCACTGCTGTCTCCCAGGAATCTGTTTATCTCTGTCATTGTTAGTACTGTACCCAGTCATAATTATTTGCCTATCTCCCTCTTAACTATCAGTTCCTCAGTGACAGGTTCCTGTATCTCATTTACTTTTCACTTCAAGCCCAGCATTTTCTTATCACATAGTAGAAACTATATATATTTTTAAGCTTATTTATTTATTTTGAGAGAGACAGAGACAGCAAGAGCAGGTGAGGGGCAGAAAGAGGGAGAGAGAGAGAATCCCAAGCAGGCTCTGCACTGTCAGTGGACATGGGGCTCTAACTTATGAGCCATGAGGTCATGATTGGAGCCAAAACCAAGAGTCAGACACTCCACCTACTGAGCCACCCAGGATCCCCAGAAACTATAAATATTTTTAAATGTTTATTGAATAAATAAATATTTAAATGAATGCACTAAACTAGTCTGATTTTTTAAAAGAGTTTATATAAATGAAATAATAGGGCTTATTGATTACCAGCATCCTGTCTGCCATATACGTCTTTAGTTATATCAATATGTGTGCATGCATATGTGTATGTATCCTACTATAAATTATATATATATATACACACACATATATATAACAATTTTACTATGGAAAATTTCAAAGATTTCAAAGTCAAAAAGAACTATTTGTTCTTAACAAACTCTACCCCATCCACTACCACCTGGTGCCAATATATAATAATTTATGGTAAATCTTATTTTCCTATACCTGTACTCACATCCCCAATCCTCCCACTTCCGGACAGTTTAAAATGCATCTTCAATATTATCATTTCACATAAAACTATTTCAATAGGTATCTCTAAAAATTAAGAATTAAAACATTTTAACATAATCACTACATTATCATGCCTTTAAAAAATGAACTTAGCTGTAGTTAAAGTTAATCCAAATTAACACCTTCATCATCTTACAACAGTAATATGTCCTTAAATACTTTAACTCTGATCTCACTCCTTGCAATGTATATATTATGAGCAACTAATATTGAAATTCTAGCCATTCTCCCCTAAAATTAGATGTTACTGTTTTATAGAATCTATATTTCCTTATCGACATGTATACAAATAGCTAGCTTGCTATAAAATCCATTTAGTGTGAGATCTTTTTTATAATGACCTTTTAGATTGTATTTATCTTTTAAAAAATGCCTTTATTTCACCCTGTTCTTGAAGGATAGTTTTATTGTATAAGTTTTTGGATTGATTTGTTATTTTTTTTCCCCAGTTCACCAACTATTTCTCCATCTTAGTTTTGGACAGGGCTGGGTTAGACTGGGACAAGAACTCTATCGATTTTATCAACTATGAGCTTCCCATCTGCACCACCTACAGCAGCAAATATAGAAGAGGGTCTGCTCCCCACTCAGAATGGGCTCGGACTAAGCCTACGGCTCAGGTAAAATTTTAGCTCTCTCACAGATCACCAGAATCTCAGTTCTTACCTAATTTAGATAAAGCTGGTTAAATTAAGCAGTTTGAGCACCAAGGTTTTAAAACAAAAGTCTATATCCAGGGACACAGTGGTAAAGAGAGCAAATTGTGCACATTTTTCCCTTTCTCCCACAGCCCCAGGGTCTTAGGGAAAGAATTTTCTCTCCAGAAGGGCTCTGAGGTCCGGTTGAGCCCTTAATGCAGGAAGCAGGCACACTGTAGAATGAGTTAGCAGACAGTTATAGGAGGCTTGCCTTTTAAAAAGCAAAGTCAGCCCTCAGGAGCAGCTCTGGGACTACTGGGAGCCAGCATTTGTTACAGTTCAACTTTCCAATGCTTGGTTCTTTGTCTCAGAAATAGCTGAAAGTCTCAGATCGTTCAGCTGAAATGTGCCAAGAAGGAGGATGGCCCAAGATAGGTCCGTCCGTTCCTAAACTTTCTGACATTTCTACCTCTGGTGTGTCTTTGTTCTTCAGGTTTATATGCGAAATCCTTACTATGCACATTTTCCTGACACAAGCCATATGGTACTTTGTTATAATTGTTCAACATCTCTGATGTTTACTGCACTGCTCTGATACAGGACAAACTGAACCCGAAGTACACAAATAGATTGGGGTCTGTGCTTAAAGTGGAGGTATTGTATGATTTCATCAACTTGCCTTTAGCTTCAGAAGTTGGGTTGGCATAACCCATGACCGAGGGTGGAGCTTTTCTGTAAGCTGCTCTCTGTCACAAAGGTGGGACTTAGAAGGGTGTACAGGATAATTCTTTAACAATGTCAACACTGAATGGCGTGAAGGAAACAGCTTCCCCACCCATTGCTCCTGTACCACCTGATTTTGAAAGCCTTTAGCCTGAATCCTCAACTTTTGCAATTATACCTCTCCTGATCTTGTTCTTTCCTTTTCTCTAGAACTCTTGAGAAAACAAGTTCCCATCATAAACACTGGCTTACGATAGCTACAAAATAACCTGGCTCCTGATCAAGAAGATTCTCTGTTTACCAAAACTACTATTGAGGTGAAAGAATAAAGAATAATAGTAATAGTAATAATCCTTCTGAAAGAGAGATGAGATACTACCCTTTAAATAAGACTTTACTTTTTATTGCTTCTCCAGGACTTTCATCTACCTACACAGCTGCACACTTCCATTAAACTAAATTCTCAGTTGTCACTGAAAGTTTACTGTGCTCTTGGGAAGCTCCATATATAAACCCAGAACCCAGAATTGAGGTACCCCTACCCTTTAGCTTCATCTCCTCCCTCTTCCATACAACCCACCAAAGTTCACTCAGTTTAAGGGCATTTGCTGAGTATTTCTATGCTAAGCCTTGAAAATACTAATATAAATAAGGCGATCTTTGCACTCAAGAAATTTGCCCTATGGTGGAGGAAACCAATTTTTAAAAACTAGTGATACCACCAGAAGAAGTACAATAAAATGGTAACATAATCCACTGTATCCCAAAACAGGGGCATCACTGTGAGAAGGAATGACTTCTTCACTTTGTAAAGTTAGGTGAGGACCTGAACATGGGTAGTTCCACTCTTCTCGTTTTGTCTTCAAGGAGAAAAGGAGGAGAAAGGGAAACTCCCCAGAACGTCTTACTTAACTGCTGCTCTTTGAACAGGATGACTAGACAGAATGCTTTGCTGCCTTGTACCTAGACTCAGCCTCAGTGGCTGTCCTTTTGGATGACCTGATCTTCAAATTTGCTCTCATCCCTGGCTCTTAGATGCATCCCCACCTAGGACTAGTCTCTCCCCGCCCTAGTGCCCAGTTCAAATTGGATCCCAGTCACTGGATTGCATGCCAGGACTTCCTAATGCATTGGAAGAAGGAATGTTTCTTCCCCACTCTTGACATTTCCTTCCCAGTAGAAGCACCATAACACTTATTCACTCATTTATTAATCAACAAATATTCATTGATAACTATATACCACTGCTCTCATAAAACTTACACTATACAGACACTGCCTGTGGAGAAGAGACAAACAAAATACTAAGCACATGTGATATCTGGGGTGATAAGTGCTGTGGAGAAAAATAAAGTAGGATAAAGGGATAGACAGTTTTAGGTAGAGAAATCTAGGTCTTTTATATAGCGGGGGTCAAGGAAAAGCTGCATGGAGAAAAGCATATTTGAGCAAAGACCTAAAGAGGATGAGGTTCTGGAGTTCAAAGAAGTATTTCGGTCTGGAAATATGAATTTGGGAATCATCAGTATCTGGAGCCATAAGACTAGAGGAGACCAAATGGAAAGAGAATAGGATAGATAAGAGTTCTCAAGATTGAACCTTGAATTCTAATATTTAGAATTCAAGAAGATGTGGAGAAATCAACAGAAAAGGCTGCAAAGAAGTCAAAGGAAGCAGTTTCATACTCTTGGCCCTTCTCTGCCTGTCTCTCTCTTTGCCCCATCTGTATTTCTCCCTTGAGGAGGAGTAAGTTACTTGATCAGTAAATCCAGGAGAGAACCTGATACTTGATGGCTCCACTCCTTCCTCTTGCCTTATCTTTATGGAGGTGGCTGCTTGCAGAAAGCCTTTATTCTGCTCCATTTCCCTACGTGAAAATAATCCTCAGGAACAATATGGAAAGGTCTGCAATTTCCTGTGCTGCCCATGACTTTGTTGGGTAAGTCTGTCTCATTCTGGAATTCAGTATTTTAAAGCTCATGTCTATATAGCTCTAAGCCACATTTTTCAATATCAGATTTACCAGTTATAAAGACAATGTTTTAATCTATGTCTGCCTGACGCACCTGGGTGGCTCAGTCAGCTAAGCAGCCAATTTCAGCTCAAGTCATGATCTCACAGTCTGTGGGTTCAAGCCCCAAATTGAGCTCTGTGCTGACAGCTCAGAGCCTGAAGCCTGCTTCAGATTCTGTGTCTCCCTCTCTCTCTTCCCCTCCCCTACTCACTCTCTGTCTCTCTCAAAATAAAATAAAGACAAAAAAATTAGAAAAAATCCATGTCTGCCTGATTTCTTTGCCTTATCTCCTAATTGATTCAAAATTCTGGCCATCAAGAAGTTTCAAGTTCATCAGATCCCCCTTGAAAGTCAATATTATGGAACACAAATTCAATTCATACTCAGGTGATCTATAAGTACACTCCCAACTCTAAAAGAAGTCCATGATTTACATCCCTGTCTGTCAGTTGAAAGCCAAATCTAGTCTCAGAGATTTCTGAAGTGGAAAGAAAATAAGATCATCTGTTCATAGCTTTTTGATGAGAAAACAGACACCCAGAGAGAGAGAACCTAGCCAGTTACAAAAGCCACAACTGTGAGTCAGGTGTCTTGACCCCCACCCAGTCTGGTTAAGAACCATTATCTACCTCATCTCATTCATTTCTGAAGGAGAAATAAAATGAAACAGATGAAGTATCTTCCAAAGATACTTCAAAACTATCCCTACTTCCCCAAATGCATATGTTGACTCATTATACAGCAAAAAAAGAAGTGACTATTTGGTCACTGAAGATAATGCCATATCTTTCTTAACTGCTTTTCCCTCAGTGATCTTTGCTTAATCAAAGAAAAAGCCTATTATTTCCTGTAATCACCTAGGGGACTGAAGAAATGTTCACTGATGATTCATGAGCACCAACCTCAAAAGAGCCCCTAACATTGTTTCCTTGGTCTGTGACTTTCTCTTTGAACTGCTTTATGCACTAGAGACTTCCCTCATTCCTTGTCAGAGAAACTGAAGAGCTCAGAGAGCAA
This sequence comes from Suricata suricatta, assembly GCF_006229205.1. NCBI lineage: Eukaryota > Metazoa > Chordata > Mammalia > Carnivora > Herpestidae > Suricata > Suricata suricatta. The sequence continues at coordinate 53,415,716 of NC_043713.1, forward strand.
AGCTCTCTCCCTCCCTCCCTACTGAACTCTACAAACACAGCTATATATGTGCCCAGCCTTTCCTGCCTCCTTGCAGTTACAGTAGAGGGGTAAAGCCAATCCTTCATCTGTCTGCAGATCCAATTCTCTCCCACCTTCTCAGATAAAACACCACCATCGATTTTCTCTTCCCTCTCCAGCAGTGTATTCTGAAGTGTATTCTCATCTGGACCATTTCTATCAACATTTCAACAAGCTCAACTCTCTTCCAAACAAAACAGAAAACAACACTTCTCTATGTCATACCCACTGGCACCTATAACCATATTCAGATTACATTATTCAGAGGACCTAAGTATTGAGGTGCAAATATAGTGCACTTTTCCATATGTGGTGTGAATATTAAAATAACTCACAGAAAGCCAATAAAATTATGAGGTTTTTTTATTGTAACTCCTTTAATTCCTTGTTTTCAAACTATCAAGTACTAAATTCTTTCCAAATTTACCTTATTTTGGTGTTCCTGCTTTGCTTGGAGCTGTAGGCACTAACTCAATCTGCTAAATGGGTAATCCGGAATGTGCTCTTTCTGTCTCATATTCACAACCGAAATCCTTGAGTCTTCTGTAACTTGCTATCTTCGTTTCCTCATTTCTTCTCCCACCATTTCATCAGACTGGCTTCTGCCCTAATCCCTCCACCAAAAGATGTATTACTGAGATTACCATTGACTCCCAAGATGTAACAGATGTTTTTTCAGTCCTCATATTATTTGATTTCTCAGTAGATTTTAACTCTATTGACCACCTTCTTCCCTTTTGAACTGCTCTTTTCTCTTAGCTTTTGCTCATTCTTCTGGTTTTTCTCCTTCTTCTCTGATTGCTCCTTCCCAATCTTATTTTTAGACACTTCCTCCTCTATGAGCCTTTCAAAGTTCGAGAACCTAGGGGCTCTTCCTAGTTCCTCTTCTGTTTTCACTTAGTAGGCTTTCTATAGTCAGTCCCATCCAGTCCTCTGATTTCAATTATCATGCATTTTTAGGAGAATGATGTAATTTATCATTCAAACCAGACCATTTTTAAAAGTAAAGGAGAGATACTATTACCAATGTTACCCAAACTGTTCAGAGCCAATCTGGATATGTATCACCCCATATATATGCCAATGAGTCCTAAATTTCTTTCCTGAGGGAAGACTTCTTCTTTGAGCTCCAGACTCATAAACTGAATTGGCTACTCACTATGTGCACTTGAATCCATGAATTAATTCATTTATTTAATAAATACTGAGTATCTATTCAAGGTCAAGCACTGTTCTAGGAACTGGTGATATATTAATGAACAAAAGAGATAAAGCTTCTGTCTTCATAGAGTTTATATTCTAGTTCAGGGTAGATCATTGAAAGCAAAAATATATAAAAATACATTGTTTTCACTATGATGAATGCTATGGAGAAAAATTAAGTTGGAGAAGGGAATAGTGAGTGTTGGGAGGAAGTTGGAAATTTTAGTGTGGTCAGGTTAAACTTCACTGAAGGTGACGTTTGAAAAAACACTTTCCTAAAAGGGTTGGGGAAGTAATGATAGTGGACACATAAGCTAAGGGAACAAAACATGCAAAGTTCTGTAAGTGGCAATAGGCATGGTGTCTTCAAGAAATAGCAATCAGGCCACATATGTGAGGCTGAACGAATAAGGGAGAAAACAGGAGATAAAACCATAATGTTAACCAGGTTATATCACATAGGGCCTTAGACAATAGTAAAGAATTTGGCTCTTACACTAAACAAAATGAGAATCTATTGAAGGGGTTTAAGCAGATAAAATGACTTATGTTTTAGAAGTACCACTCTGGCTTTAGGCAGGGGTGACAGCTGACCAGATGGGGAGTAAAGGCAGAAGCAGCTGGTTTGGACCAGAGCATCGGCAGGTTATGTTGTGAAAAGTGGTCAGATTTTATATGTATTTTGAAGATGGAGTCAACAGAACCTGCTGATGGATTAGATATAGGGTTTTAGATATTAGAAAAGAGAGGAATTGAGGATAATCCTGAGGTTTTTGGCCAGGACAACTGGAAAAATGAAGTTTCCATTTACTTAGTAAGAGATGATTTCAGAAAGAGCAAGTTCAGAAATGAGGAGCAGAAACTCATTTTGGGACATGTTAAATTTAAGACACATATTAGACATCAAGAGGAGCTCTCAAGTAGCCAGTTGGATATACAGATCTAGAGTTCAAGAAGAGGACTAGGCTGAAGAGAAAAACTGGGGAGTCTTCAGTTTCATATATGGTCTTTGAATCCATAAGCCTGGGTAAGATCACTAAAGAAGAAAAGAGAAAAGAGGTCCAAGAAATGAGATATAGGCTCTCAATATTTAGAACTCAGGAGGTGAGGAGGAAGCAGCAAAGGAAACAAGGAGCATCCAAAGAAATGGGTGTAAAACTAAGAGAATGTGATGCCTGAAAACGGAGAAAAAGTTTCAAGTTGGAAAGGATGATCATCTATACCAAATGCTACCAACAGGTTAAACAAGATGAGGACTGAAAAATGGCATCGAGGTCACAGTGACCTTGATACATGCAGGATAAGTAAAGTAGCAAGAATGAATGTCGAATTGTAGTGGTTCAAGAGAGAACTGGAGGCGATAAACTAGATAAACTAGAGACAGTGAATACAAACAACTCCTTTAAGGAGCTTCACCGATAAGGGAAGGAAAGGGACTTTAGCTGGGGAGAAAAGTGAGTTCAGGAGATTTTGGTCAAGGAGAGAAGAGATGATGCAGGGAAGAGGGAAGAGAGTTTGCGGAGTATCGCTCTTGCCGTTGAGTGGTCCTATCCTAAGAGGAAATGGCACTTCAAGTGAGGAAATCAGCCTATGCCTAAGTATAGTTCATCTATAGTAAGATGAGAAAAGACAACATAAACCCATGCAGACACCTGCAGGTGGGAGTTTGTGGAAGTTCTTCTGATTGCTTGTTTCTCAGTGCAGTGGAGACAAGCTCCTCAGCTTGGAGTGAGGACTGCAGAAGAATGACTTGGGTGTGGTCAGTATGAAACAGTCATCAAGGAGAGATGGAGACTGAGTCCTAGTGAAGGCCACTATGATTTCCAGGCAGCAGGAAGGCCACATTTGATGGTAGTGATCACATACATTGAGCCCATTCAGCATGGCTTTGAGTTTTTCTCTAGCCTGAGGGTAGGTGAGGAGCAGATGGAGATGTGAATGTAAGTAGGGTTGCAGTAAAACAGTGAGAGATCAATGTCTTATAGGCCACAGTTACTCTAACAGAGACTTTGCCTATTGCTTTTCTGAAAGCCCCCATTCCCTCCCTTCCACCTGGTTAACACTTTCATGCGCTTCAGATCTCACCTCGAATTCCCTTTCTTCAAGGACCACTTCTCTGACTCCACAGTGTAAGTCGGGTCCCTTGTCGTATGCTCTCAGCACTAATTTTCTTTCAGTACGCTTGCCCCAGTTTTCTCTAATCATACACCACAATCTCCAGAATAGCAGCAATTGTCTCTGTTTTTATTCATTGTCATAGCCCTAGTACCTAAGACAATCTTGACACATAATTGGTAAGCGTAAATACTTTTTCATAAATAAGTAACAGCATTATTTGCACATATATGTCTAATGCTTTCTTTCTTCACAACCATCTTATTACATCTTAAGCCAACCTCCCTCATTAATTTTATCACATGTGTCCTATGACCTGTTTTACTTAAGTCAGTAACAATCTATTTAGTGTGAACCATGTGCCAGGCATAAAGGATTCGGAAATTAATAGGCATAATCTTCATCTTTAATTTTTATATAATCCAACATGGCAAACAGAATGCACACAAAAACTACAATCAGTTCATTCAATGGTTATTGAATGCTTATTATGTGCGAAGATTTGTTGGCCCCTGAAACAAGGAGACAGCAAGCCCTTGGGAAGTTTAAAATCCGTGGACAATGTGTTACCCGTTATTCTGGAGATGTGCACTGCCACTGAGGAAGAAGTAACTAGTTCTTCTAGGAAGTGGGGACCACAGAGAAAGGCAATGAGTATATAAGTAAATGCTTGCCACAGAGAGGATGAGGCATAAAAACAGAATGCTTACTTATCAGGGTTTATACTTCCTCCTGAGCCTCTTAAAGCATATTTAAGCATTGGAGTGACATCATTAGTTTGGTATCACAGAAAGATAATGCTGGCAACATGAAGGATGAATTACAGTGATCATAATCCAGAGTGTTACTTTGAAATCTGTTCCAAAGTCTGAAGAAGAAATGGTCAAGGTCCAGAATAGGGTAGTGATAGTGAAAATTAAAAGGAGATGACAGACATGTGGAATAGAATTTACTTATTGAATTTGATGGCTACAAAAGAAGGAAAACTCAAAGATGAGATGGTTTGTCATTTTTAATAGGAAGACGTTATGAAAGATACTGTTAAATTCCCAGTAAAATGATTTCTTCTTACTTTTGAGGCCACAAGCAGATTACATAGCAGAGCCTCCCCATACGGTTAGGTGTAACGGAATTTTGGTCGAAGGAGTGTGAGTGGAGATGATGAGCACCACTTTGTCTTAATCTCTCCTGGTCTTTCTTCTGTTCTCTTCTCCTATCAGCTGTGTGTCAGTGTGGGGATGACAGAGAGAAGAGCTTCTGGGAGCGCCTGGGTAGCTCAGTCAGTTAAGCATCAGACTCTTGGTTTCAGCTCAGGTCATGATCTCAAGGTGGTAAGGTCAAGTACCACATTGGGCTGTTGGGCTCTGCGTTGACAGTGTGGAGCCCATTTTGGATTCTCTCTCCTTCTCTCTCTGCCCCTTCCTCACTCACTCAAATAAGTAAGCTCTCTCTCAAATAAGTAAACATTTAAAAAAGAAGAAGAAAAGAAGAGCTTCTGTTAGTCTGGGTTCCTGAAAAGTGAGCTCATGTTCCTTTTCCATTGATTGGACTTTGCATTAGTAGGAAATAAACAAATATTATGTTAAGCCCCTAGGATTTGGAGACTAACTTAACTAGGAGAGCTAGATAACTTAGTGAATTCAATAGTGATACCAAAATAGAGATTCAGAAGCAGAGGCGGATACAGAGGTAAGATAAATTCTTTTGACACTTCTGAGCAGCTGGAAATAGTGGTCCAGAGATCAGAAGGCAGCAAGAAGCAAAGATCTGGAAAATTTGGGGCTACAAGAGACTGAAGCCTTGGTCCTGACTGATGTAACAGAGAGGGCATAGGGGAAGGACAGATGAAGGCATACGATGGGGAATATCTGAATGTACAGGAATGCAGGAAAAAAAGAGAGGAATCCGAAGAGTACACCTTCTCAAAAAATTTTTATGGTTGTTACTCTATACAATAAACTAAAATAGTTGCTTTTAGAATCCTGTCTTTCTAAGGACGACTGACCCTTGTTAAACTGACAGGCATATAAGCCATATGACTGCCTCTGCTCTATAAAGACTGAATTCAATGAACTCCTTAATGCTTTGCTTCCCACACAGAAATCCCTAACTAACACTCGATAAAACCATCCCTCCTGACTAAAATGCCAAAATTCATTTAAATATTGTAACAGCTCTGAAACCAACAAGTGGCCCCTGATAAATTCTGACACATTTTATAATCTCTTTGGTTCAGACATTGTCTACCCTGCGTCATCAACCTTCTCATGTCTGATCCCTTCCAGCATGCTTTCACATGCACTATTTATTTGATGCCCCTAACAAATCCAGAAAGTTGGTGAATATAGTTGGGGCTCCTGACATGCTGACAAGTGATCAAAAAGGCTGTTCCCTTAGGACGGGGCCCGTGTCAAAACAAAGCCCACTCCAGGAAGCAGAAAAACGGTCTCCCAAGGCTATCTGCAAGAAAAATATACTCATTTAAAAATGCTATTCCAATCCCATAGTTTATCCATTCATCAAACCCCTGTAGCTTGTAAGTCTCACAAGTCTTTTTAATGTGACATCAGAGGACATCTTGCTTCCTGATTCACAGTCTGAGTCACTATCAATGATCTCCCAAAGAGAGTGCGCAGGTGATAAAGGGCACATCATCAACAGCAGAATCAACTCCTTATTTGATGGTTGCAGTGGCCTTTGTCACAATGGCTTCCAGTAGTTTCAAATGTATCCTGACTAACTCCTTACTAGTTAGGGGCATGGTTATTCATTTGCTTGCCTAAAGGAAGTCACTGTTTTGAAATATTCTTGATTTGTTTTCTAACAGAAGTACAAGTCAAATAAAACCAACATTAAGATGAGTTCTCATAAATTCCCACTTTTGTTTAGGCCATCTCTTTGAATATCTTCAAATACTATTCTAAAATGATCAAATTTCTACACAGATGATCCTGTGTGTCAACTTGGCAAATCTATGGTGATTGTTATTTGGTCAAACACTAGTTTATGTGTTGCTGTGAAGGTATTTTTGTTTGTTTGTTTTGTTTTTCTGATGTGATTCACATTCAAAATCAGTTGGCTTTAAGGTGAGCAGATTGCCTTCTGTGATGTGGGTAGGCCTCATTCAATCAGTTGACAATAGTAAGACCAAAGTCCAAAGTTTGCCAAAGAAAGAATTTTGCTTCCTTCCTGACCACAATGTAGAAATTCTGCCAGAGCTTTCAGCCTGTAGACTCAGAGCTACAACATCAACTCATACCTGAATCTTGCCTGCCACCTTGCCCTATAAATTGCAAACTTGCCATTCCTGAAAATGGCAATTTTCACACATACCCCTTTTAATAAATTTAGCATCCTCTGTTCAAACATTCTCCCTGTCCAAAGGAGTCATGTACTGTCATTCAATACATTTTTTCTGAAGCCTTTTAAAATATCTTGAGAAGATGGTAGAACCACACACACACAAGAAATTATTGTCCTGGTTCTCACTTGTTATGAGAAATTTTTTTTAAAGATCCCCCCCTTTTTTTAACATTTATTTGTTTTTGGGAGAGATAGACACAGAGCATGAGCTGGGGATGGTCAGAAAGAGAGGCAAACAGAATCAGAAGCAGGCTCCAGGCTCTGAGCAAATGCTCAGCACAGAGCCTGATGCAGGGCTCGAACCCACGAACTGTGAGATCATGACCTGAGCTGAAGTCAGCCGCTTAACCAAGTGAGCCACCCAGGCTCCCCGAGAAATTTTCTTTTGGTAGGAAACACTTCAAAGATACTTTCCTGTAAGAATATATCCATGAATATACCCTTGATTGAAGATTTGGAAATGAATAAAATAATGTATTAGTCAGTGTTCTCCAGAGAAATGTAACAATACTTATGACCTCATTAATCACCTCCCTAAATGCCTTAGCTTCAGATATAGTCACATTCAGGTTTAGGGCTTCAACATATGAATTTTGAGGGGACACAATTCAGTCCATAAAACACTTTAAGAAACTAGAAAAAGAAGAGTAAATTAAATCCCAAGTGAACAGAAGGAAGGAAATAATGAAGATTAGAGCAGAGAAAAGGAAATAGAGAATAGAAAAACATGAGAATAAAATAAAATGTTCCTAGGGGAAAATATCAATAAAATTGACAAACTTTAGACTGAGAAAGAAAGAAAAAGGAGAAGATGCAAATAACTAAAATCAGAAATGAAGAGACATTCTACAGACCAACTCTACAGAAATTAAAAAATTAAAAGTAAAAAGATACTTTGAGTAATTGTCCACCAATAAACTATATAACCTCGATGAAATGGACAAAGTCCTAGAAACATACAGTTATCAAAACTGACTCAGGAAGGAATAGAAAATCTAAATGGACTTTTAACTAGTAAAGAGATTAAATCAATGATTTGAAAAAAAAAAAAAAAATAGAAAAGAAAGAAAAAAATCCCCCAACAAAGAAAGTCCAGGACCAAATAGCTTCACTTGTGAATTCTACCAAACATTTAAAAAAGAATTAAAACCAATACTCCTCAAACTCTTCCAAAAAAAAAAAGAACAACTTATGCTTATTAGGTTGGGGCGCCTAAGCAGCTCAGTACATTAAGCAGCCAACTTCAGCTCAGGTCATGATCTCGCAGTTCCTGAGTTCAAGCCTGGCGCCTGGCTCTGTGCTGACAGCTTAGAGCTTGGAGCTTAGAGCCTGAAGCCTGCCTCAGATTCTGTGTCTCCCTCTCTCTCTGCCCCTCACCTGCTCACACTCTGTCTCTCTGTCTTTCAAAAATAAATAGACATTTAAAAAATTAAAAACAATAACAACAACAAAAAGTCTTATTCTATTAAGCCAATTTTAGCCTATTACCAAAGGCACCTCAAGAAATGGCCCCTATGAATGTACATATAAAAATCCTCAGAAAAGGCCTATTAAAGTAAATCCATCAGAATATTAAAATAATTAATCCCACCAAGTGGGATGTATCCCAAGAACGCATGGGTAGTTCAATATATGAAAAGGATTGCTATATACCATATTAATACAATGAAGGGGGAAAAAACACATGATCACCTCACTTGGTGCAGAAAAAGCATTTTACAGGGGCACCTGGGTGGCTCAGTCAGTTGAGTGTCCGACTCTTGGTTTTGGCTCAAGTCATGATCTTGAAACTGCGGAATCAAGCCCCACACAGAGCTCTGCACTGGATGTGGAGCCTTCTTAAGGTTCTCTCTCCCTCTCCCTTTCTCTCTCTCTCTCTCTCTCTCTCTCTGCCTCCTCCCCTACTTACACTCTCTCTAAAATTAAAAAAAAAAAAAAGCTTTTGACAAAATCCAACAGGTTTTAATGATTAACACACACAGGTAATACATTAGAAAAACAAGGAAACTTCCTTAAACTGCTAAACAACAGCTTTATGTGGAAAACCCACAATGATCATCATATTTAATGGTGAAAGACTAAAGTTTTCATTCAAAAATCAGGAGCAAGATAAGGATGCATTTTTTCACCACTTCCTCAGATTGCACTGGAAGTTCTAGTCAGAGAAATTAGGCATGAAAAGAAATAAAAGCAAACAAATTGAAAAGTAAAACTACTGGCATTTGCTGATGACATGATCCTATATATAGAAAACTCTAAGGAATCCACAGAAAAACTACTATGACTGAGCAATTAGCAGTTGACTTAGCAAAGCTGAAGGATACAGGAATCAGTTGTATTTCCATACACCAGCAAGAAATAGCCCAAAAAGAAAGTTAAGGGAAAAAATCCACTTACAATAACATCTAAAACCTATAAAGAAAAGCTATACCATGCTCATGGATTGGAGGAACTGATATTATTAAAATGTCCATACTACCCCAAACAATCTACAGATTCAATGTAATCCCTATCGAAATACCAGTAGCATTTTTCGCATAACTGAAAAAGGAATCCTAAAAGTTGTATGGAACTACAAAAGACCTTGAATGGCTAAAGGAAGCTTGAGAAAGAAAAACAAAGCTGGAGGTATCACAATCTCAGATTTTAAGATATAATACAAAGCTGTAGTAATCAAAACAGCATGGTACTGGCACAAAAATAGACACATAGATCAATGGAACAGAATAGAGAGTCCAAAAATAACCTGCATTCATATGGTCAATTACTAGGACAAAGGAAGAAATAATATACAATGGGGAGAGAAGTCACTTCAACAAATGGTGCTAACTGGACAGCTACATGCAGAAGAGTGAACTGGACCACTAACTTATACCACACACAAAAATAAACTCAAAATGGATTAAAAAACTAAATGTGAGACATGAAACCATAAAACTCCTAAAGGAAAACCTAGCCAGTAATCTTTTAGACATTGGCCTTAGCAACATTTTTATGGATATGTCTCCTCAGGCAAGGAAAACAAAAGCAAAAATAAACAATTGGGACTACACCAAAACAGAAAGCCTTTGCACAGCAAAGAAAATAACCAACAAAACAAAAATGCGACCTACTGAATGGGAGAGGATATTTGCAAATCATTCATCAGATAAGGGGTTAATATCCAAACATGCAAAGAACTCACACAACCTAACATCAAAAGCAAACAATCTGATTTAAAATGGGCAGAGAACTTGAATAAACATTTTTCCAAGGAAGACCTACACATGGCCAACCGGCACTTGAGAAGTGCTGAACATCACAAATCATCAGGGAAATATAAATCAAAACCAATTTTGATATTACCTCATATCTCTCAGTTTGGCAATTATCAAAAACAAAAAATAACATAGGGTGCCCAGGTGGCTCAGTTGGTTGAGTGTCCAACTTTGGCTCAGGTCATGATCTCACAGTTCGTGGGTTCAAGCCCCTGCACCAGTCTCTGTGCTGACAGCTCAGTCTAGAGCCTGCTTCCAACTCTGTGTGTCCCTCTATCTCTGCCCCTCCCCTACTCAGATCTGTCTCTCTCTGTCTCTCAAAAAAATAAATAAATGTTAAAAATATTAAAAAACAAATTCTTAAAAACAAATACCAAGTGTTGGTGAGGATGTGGAGAAAAGAGAACTTTCAAGCACTATTGGTAGAAATGTAAATTGTGTAGCCACTATGAGAAACAGTATGGAGATTCCTTTAAAAAGTGAAGGAAAAAAAAGAACTAAAACAATCTAACAATTCCACTTCTAGATATACATCTGAAATAAATTAAAGCATAAATCTGAAGAGCTGTTTTCACTAGCATCACTTACAATAGTCAAGATAATGGAAGTAACTTCAGAGTCCATTCATAGATGAATGGATAAAATTATATGAGAGATATATATACACATATAATAAAATACTAGTTATAAAAAATAATGAAATCTTCCCATTTGCAATGACATGGATGTACTTAAAGAACATTCTGCTAAGTGAATAAGTAATAAGGAGAAAGACAAGTAGCATATGATTTTACTCATATACAGAATCTAAAAGAGAAAACAACAGAAACAGACTCATAAATACAGGAAATAAACTGTTGGTTACTGGAGGGGATAGGGCTTGGGGGCTGAGTGAAGTAGATAAAGGAAATTAAGAAGTACACACTTCCACTTATAAAATAAATAATCATGGGGATGCAATATACAGCATTGAGAATATACCAATAATATTATAACTTTGCATGGTGACAATAACTAGACTTATAATAGGGATCATTTCATAATATATATAAATATTGAATCATTGTGATGTACATAAACTAACAGGACCTTTTTGTCAATTATACTTTAAAAGAAAGGGAGGGAGAGAGGGAGGGAGGAAGGAAGGAAGTTAGGAAAATAACCTCCCCCAAATGGCTAAAATGCATAAACAAGCATGGTACACATGAAACATAAATGGTCAAAAAAACATATGAAAAGCTGCTCAAATATATTTCAAAAATAAAGAATGCAAATTAAAAGAACCAATCAGACATGATTTTACTCCTACTAGACTGTCAACGTGAAGAGGTCTGAAGACACCAAGCATTGGTGAAAGTATCATTGGTAGAATCATTTTTGAAAGCAATGTAGCATTATCATGTAAGGTTTAACATCCACTTGCCCTCTAATCTAGCAATTCCACTCCTAAACCTAATTGTAATCCTAAAGCAATTCTTAACATGTGCACCAGGAGATACATCCAATCATAATCATATTATCATTTGTAATAGCAAACAGCCAGAGCCAATTCAAATACCCCGTATCAGGAAAATGCACGAACAATGGTATAGTCACACAGTGGTATTCTGTATAGTAGTTAAGAGAAATAAACTAGGGGCGCCTCGATGGCTTAGTCCGTTAAGCATCCAACTCGTGATTTCGGCTCAGATGGTGATTTCGCAGTCTGTAGGATCGAGTGCCATGTTCCGCTCCGTGCTGACAGTGTGAAGCCTGCTTGGGATTCTCTCTCTTCCTCTTTGCCCCTTCCTCCCGCTCTCTCTGTCTCTCAAAATAAATAAATAAACTTTATAAAAAGGCAAACTAATGCATGAATGACACAATTTGAAGCAATTTTAATTTTTTAAAATATATTTTTAAGAGAGAGAGAAAAACAGGGTACGAGCTGAGGGGTGGGGGTGCAGAGAGAGAGGGAGACAGAATCTGAAGCAGGCTCCAGGCTCTGAGCTGTCAACACAGAGCCCGACGCAGGGCTCGAACTCATGAACCATAAGATCATAACCTGAGCCCATGACCTGAGCCGTAGTCCGATGCTTAACCAACTGAGCCAACCAGGCGCGCCCCTGAAGCAATTTTAGAAACATAATTTTGAATAAGTGAAGCAAGTTGCAGCAATCTAAAGCAGTCTGATACTATTTTTATAAAATTCAGAAATAAGCAATGCTAAGCAAATAGATCTATAGGTATAAATAAATATAAAACTATACATTTTTAAAAGTCAGAGGATGATTAACAAACCAGATACTGGTTGGTTCAGGAAGACAGGATAGGCAAATACCACAGAGAAAACTCCACAATCTAAGTCTTAATCTGAGTCATAGATTCGAGTGTTTGCTTTATTAGCAAGCTTTGTAACTTAAATATATACATTACATATTTATTAAGTATCATATGTCTGGCAATGTAGTTTTTAAATGTATTTTGTAATGTGTGGTATTTGCAAAAGTATATATGTGGCCTTCATTAGTTAATAGCAGGCACATCCTGAGTATTTTCAGCATGATTGCCCAGTCTTGTATTTGGGTTCCTAAATCTCACATTGAGGCCAAAGTAAGAGTTCATTTTGTCTCTGAAACTGTAAGTGACATTTTGATTCTATCTGTAGCTCCAGAGACATTCTGTAAATTATACTGACTCAGTAAATGGCTTTCCTTTTTTAGATGAAGTGAGTATGATGACATATTATCTTTTTCCTCAACAAAAAAATCAATTTCTAGCTACAAAGGATTACAAGAACAGCACATGTTCTCTAGAATAAGCCTGAGATCTTAAATGCAATCAGAATTAAGTTCTATTTCCATCCTTTGTGGTTTCCAAAATTCCCTTTATATAACTAGCATATCAGTAATGGAAAGTATTTCTTTTATATTTCCTTAGCTTCTTTTCATTTTAATTACTTGCATTGTTTTTAATTATAAAATCAAGTCACTTCAAAAATACAAAGACATATAAAGTGAAAGTTTTACTACCCACAGGTAACTTTTGTGTTGTACATATTTTTCTTTCTTGAGATACATTTACTTAAAGAATTGACATCAAAATTCACCTAGTTTAGCATTTTGCTTTTGAAAGTTTTTTTTTTTTTGCTTTTGAAAGTATTTTAACACAGTTCAATGCCTGTAGTCTCATTAGGAAATATAGTATTTTATTAATAAAAAGTAGTCTTTAACAGTAAAATACCAAATAAATCAATTAAAAGCCAGAATCAAAACCTACTATATCCATGTAAATGACAAGTGGAAGATTCTGGCATAAAATATTAGATCTCATCTCTAAAAATTTAAGAGGCCAGGGAGTGACTCGGTCGGGTAAATGGAACTTTGGCTCAGGTCATGATCCTACAGTTCAAGGGTTCAAGCCTCGCATTGGGGTCTGTGCTGATAGTTCAGAGCCTGGAGACTGCTTTAAATTCTGTATCTCCCTCTCTCTCTGCCTGTCCCTGTTTCCGCTCGCTCACTCTCTCCCTGTCTCTCTCTCAAAAATAAATAAACACTAAAAATAAAAAAGTAAAAAAAAAATTGTGTTCTTCAAAGTAAATGTTACCTCTAAGATATATTATTTGACTTCCTAGTCCCTGAACTACCCCATCAATAACCCCGGCCGAAATTTTGTACTTCACCTCAGGTGGTTCTGGCACGGGAGGGTCCACAGGGTCAATCTTTGAGGCTCTCACGTTTGGATAAAGGGGGACAAACATCTGGGGTCCCAGGGTCTGAGACTGGTTCTTGCTAGAGCTTTCCACTGCGTAAGGCAAAGTGCAGACACACAAAGTTGAGGCCTTCTCTATCTCGTGTATATATCAACATTGATGGTGAAAAAATGAGTCTGTTTAGGTGGGTCAGAGCAGAGCCTTATTACAGGAGGGATGCAGTGCTCACAACCAGCACTGTAAATGGGGGCTGGATTGAAGCAAACGGTGTATGTTCCCTTCATTACCATAAAAAAGACAACATTAATCTTAGACGCGGTCCTTTCCCATCCAGGAACCCTGCCCACCACCTGAAGTTTAAGTGCATGTCCAAAGACCTGACACTCCGGAAATTTTTTCCAGTGTTCCACCCATTTTGTAGGCGGAGTAATTTTGTGTACCGTCTGAGCCGCCTTTTGGCTTCCAGGAAAAACAGTATAGGTTTAACAGAGTCCAGAGGATTGGATTAGATTCTGTAAAGCGCCTCTCACATAAGAAACACTCCATGGGAGAGAGATGCACCTTGTCCCGTTCCATCCTGCCCCGGTGTAGGCTCTTTGGGAAGTACTGAAGAATTCCTTAGAATTGCCTCCCAGAAGCTGTCAAGCTCTGAGCCTGACACTTGGAACACACTGAAGAAACATTAGGACTAGACCATCTTGACGATGAGCGAGGGAAACCGCAGCCACTTAACGTGTGCGCGGCGGCCAGGCCGGCCGCTTCCCCTTTAAGCACCTGCGCTCCCATCCCGCGGAGGGAGCGGCGCGAGGTTCAAGCTCACTGACAGGCGCTCAGATTCCTCCGCCGAGCGGGGCGCCCACCTGCTCAGTATTTCCTCCTTTCGCTCCGCCTACTGGCTTCGGCGCTTCGGGCTCGCTCTTCCCCGGCCGTCAGCCTCGGCGAGCCCGCCCACCGGCCGCTCGACGCGACCGGATCCGCGGAGCCGCCCCGCGGGGACCCGTTGCTGGGATCCGCCAACCACTCCGCACACACGGGAGCCGGACACGCACTTCCGGCGACGCGGCGGCTGGGACTGAACAGGACAGGGAGCGAGGCGCGGGGACCGTGGGCGGTGATGGACGCGCTGATGGTCACGATGCAGGACCTTCTGACCCAGAACTATGACCTGCGCAGGAAGACCAACGAGCTCATGGCCCCGGGTGCGGCGGCTTGTGTGCGGCAAAGCCAAGCTGGGCCAGGGGCGCCCGCCTACCGAAACGCTTAGTGTATCTCCGCCGGGCTTCCCGAGGCATTGCTCGCTCGAAGCGGCCACTTTTTTGAGGTTTCTCGAGGCCAGGTTCTCCAGCGACGCCGTGAAGGTGGCATTTTTAATCAGCCGCCTCACTGGAGCGGCCAAGGAGCGGGTAGTATCCTACATCGAGAGGGAGAGCCCCGTCCTGGCTCATTACGATGGCTTCGCGGACGCGCTGGCGTAGAAAACCAGCCGGCTGGGACCCCTGGTGGCGGGGAGACGGCTTCGAGCCTCTTCCCACGACTTTGGGTCACGGAGAGCTTTCCAGTGGCCAGCCGCGGGCCCTGTACCCTGCCCAGCAACCCACCCGCTGGTGGAGGGGACCTGTTACACATGGGACGGACCACCCAGGATCACGCTCTGCCACCTGCCATCTCTGAACTTGGCGCTGGCCGCCTTTGAAAATCAGGGCCAGCCTGGGAAGTCCCTGGGTTTGCCACACCTCTCTAGAGACGGATTCTCTGATTCTGGATAGCTCAGGCCAGGAGAGAACTTCTAGAGTTAGTGTGCCTGACAGCCAAGTTGACACTTCTCCCTCAGGAACCAGTTTTCCATACTGGTTCATGCTTCATTTCTGTTCCGAAACCACAAGTCTCAAAGATTGCGCCTTTGGGGCAGAGAAACCCAGGCACTGGACGCTACACGGAAGAAGTATTTACTCTTAAGATCATAATATAAATCGTACATTACCATATGCCCAGTACTATACTTGGTGTTACAGGAAAGGCAGAGATGAATAAGACAAAATATATGACTTCAGGAACACGACTTTGTCCTGAGAAAAAAAATTCCAAATGCCTATTCACATGCCTGGTAAAACGCTTTTGTGTGTGAAGAGTGCATATTGGATTCTTGTTTTAATAAAGTTTAATAAAACTTCTTACTCCATAGTTAATGAGTTAAAAACCTATGCAGCTCACAAAGGAGGCAGAACTCAACTTGAGCAGTATTTAGATTTGTTACAGCCTTCTGTAAAGGCTGTTTTTTCTTTTTAATATTTAATCTTGAGAGAGAGAAAGACAAAGCAGGAGTGAGGGAGGGACAGCAAGCGATGGGGAGATACAGAATCTGAAGCAGGTTCCAGGCTCTGAGTTGTCCGCCCACACACTGAGGGTCAGTTTGAGGGTCAGCTCGAACCCACAAACTGAGATCATGACCTGAGCCAAAGTCACCCGCTTAATCAACAGAGCCACCCAGGCGCCCCAGGGCCGTGTTTTCTTTTTTAAGATACTCGTATTTACAACTTGTGGCCAAAAAACGGGATGGTGCATTCTTTAAACTACAGCCACTTGGCTTTATTTCCTTGTATTACATTCCTTAGCACTCTTTTTTAGATACGTATTTTACCTCAGTTTTTCTTCTGTAATTAAAATTACTTGAATATTAAATTTAGGTTCACAATCTGTGATTCTTTTATGGGGTCAAAGGGAAGAAAAAGGAAGATTGAGACCTTTTAACAAAGGGGTTCTTAAAACCCTATAGGAAGGAAAATCTGGAATTGCCTTTCCTTTTAAAGGTTTTGGATTTGTTTGTTTGTTTGTTTGTTTGTTTGTTTTAATGTAGTTTATTTTGAAAGAGAGAGAGAGAGAGAGAATCCCAAGCAGGCTCCCTGCTGTCTGCTCAGAGCCCAATGTGCACATGTGCTTCAGAGCAGACACTACTTTGGATTCTCTCTCTCTCTCTCTCTCTCTCTCTCTCTCTCTGGGGCCCTTCCCGCCGTGCATGCATACATGTGTGCACATGACCTCTGTAGAAAGAGAGGAAGGAAGAGCTAAAAATTCATTACTGCCTTTTTTGTGGACAATTTATACCTTAGGACTGTAGTAAAAACCTCTGTATTTATATAAGATATGATTAAAGGACAGGTTATAACAATTATTTTATCATTGCCAGTTAGCATTACAGGAGTTTCTAAGGAAACTGGGCTCTTCAATAGGACCTCTTATATACCACATTTTGCAGCATATTTGTACTAACAAAAGAAATTGAATCTTGGACATACTGACTGATAGTTCAAAGCAGCACTTTTTTTTTCATAGAAAAAACAGTCTGTGAGATATGCCACCAAAATATTTTTTCGGTAAATCTCACAAGAGTACATATTTGATAGGATACAAAAGCTTCTTAAGGAAAGGTCAGCATCAACATTTAATAAGTCAAATACAGCTGAAAAAAAATGTAACTCAGAAGTCAAAATGTCTCATACTTAATTGTCTAGCTTTTTTTTTTTTAAAGGATCATTGAGGTCTAAAAACTGAAAGGAGAAAGCACAAGAGCCTTTCTTACAGTTACATGGAAAGTTAGGATGAAGAGAGAGAAAGCCACAGGTGAGTGACTTCCAATCAGATTTTTCCACCTCTGAAATTAGATCGTAACAGATCAGTTCATGATCGATGATGATCAGTTCATCATTTTCTTTAGCCTTCTGCTGCATGGTCTCTAAGCATGGTTCTGCATCTGTTCGCTTGCCAGGCTCGCCCAGAAGGGGCATCATGCCACTGGGCCCTCCTCCAGACCTGAGCCGTTTCCTTATCTGCTAGATCGAGTTCCTCCCCTGTATGGGCCTTTATTGCTTGATATCTTTGGCCTTACATTTCCATTCATAATATCCAGCCCTCAGTACATTTCTTCATTCTTGGGCTAGTCAGTCTTCAGTCGCCTTCTGCTTTTCAAATCTCTTGAAAAGTTCAGAGGAAGATGTTTTAATGGGGTTTGTGTCTTGAGTAAATGGAGCTTTTCCTTTCAGACCTAGATTTCGGCTTTGGCAAGTTCCTTTTTTTTCACCCTCCACTATCACCTTGGGTCCAGTCCCTAAAAATCCATCCATAACTTTCCCCATCTCCAGGCATTTGTTGTGGAGCTCCTCAAATTTGCTTTTCAATTCCAGATTTTCCATTTCCCTGGCTTTAACTCCCATGTCCAAGTTCATCTCGCTCAACTGCAGTACATCCATGATGGGACCAATGAACAGAGGCAGATCCATGGCCCAAGATTACATGGTGGAGAGTCTAAAACAGGACTATCCAGAGCTCCTAAGAAATCAAATGCCACTAGCCTCACTTTAAGTGGACTTCCTCAGGAAGACATGGCGTAATAAATGCTGTTTGTTTCAGTGGCCACAAAAACCAATTTATTAGGGCTGTCCTTCAGGAGCAGGCCAAATTTGAGGTATAAAAGATAATTCTTGAAGAATATCAAGAGTACACTTATCATTGAATGGATCAAGAAGATGTGGTTTATCTATACAATGGAGTACTACATGGCAATGAGAAAGAATGAAATCTGGCCATTCGTAGCAACGTGGATGGAACTTGATGGTATTATGCTAAGTGAAATAAGTCAGGCTGATAAGGACAGGTACTATATGCTTTCACTCATAAGTGTAACAGAAGAAACTTAACAGAGGACCATGGGGGAGGGGAAGGGGAAAAAATAAGGAGAGGGAGGGAGACAAACCATTAGAGACTCTTAAATATTGAGAACAAACAGGGTTGATGGAGGTGGGGGAGAAGGGAAAAGGGGTGATGGGCATGGAGGAGGGCACTTGTTGGGATGAGTACTAGGTGTTACATGGATACTAACTTGACAATAAACTATAAAAGAAAAAAAAGGTCAATAAAAAACAATGGTCAAAAAAAGTACACTTATCATGATAAGCACTGAGTAATGTACAGAATTGGTGAATCACTATACCTTACATCGAAGCTCATACAACAATGTTAATTATACTGGAATAATAAAAAACATAAATAAAAAGTAAAAGAACAAAAAGCAGCTACCAAACAGAAGCCCTGGTAAACAATCTCCAATAAAAACACCTGACATGAAGACAGAGTAAAAAAAAAAGACTGTTCACAAAGCAGACCCCTTAAATGACATTTCAAACTGCTCCAAGCAATTCACCTCCATCCATCCCTGTGCTAGAACTTCCGCAGATCTCTGAAGTTCTCCTCTACCCCCACCCCGAAACCCCCCACCAGACAAAAGGTATTTATTCAGTACTTACGAGGAACTTAACACACAACTAACTTCATACACAACATTGGAAGGGAGATTTTTACATACAGCCAGCAGTGCAGGAAATTGGCCCATGGATACATGATTCATAAGCAGGGCGGATCACACTTGTTCTAACCACTAAGCTGGGTGCACCGACTGTTCGTTTCTGCCCATCATTTCTCACCCTTGAGGGAGAGGATTAAACCTCACAGTTATAACTCCAAGTCAAAGTTGATACATCCTACATATTTTAAATACACAATGTGTGAGTGCTGCCCCAGGTACCAATTCATGAGACTTCCAAAGAAGTTCTGTTTGATCATTCAGAACCACATGACGTCCCTCCAATAGAGACCAGAGGACATTTTAAAGGATGAGCACCTTTACAGTCCTGACCAGCTTCAACAGGAAAAGCAAAAAGGCAAAGCAGTCTTGTTGTCATTTCATCCTGTGGCCCTTCTCTAAAGCCTTTCACTGAGGAGAGTAAACTTATTGTCCCATTTCCACTGCCCTTAAAGAGTTAATAATAGGGGATTCGCTTTAGAACGTTTTTAATATGATGACTTAACACAAATGCACAGGCTCAACACAGCAGTAACAACCGGAGAATTTAAAAGATGCTTGAGGATAAATCATGTAATTATTAGCTTGAAAATCCATTGCCATTTTGTACACCTCTCTGAGTAGCAGCAAACTACAAAATCCTACAATCTAATGACACCTTCACTTAATATTATAGAAGTTTTTGTCCTTCAGCTCTTCACACTACAGATTTATATGTCAGAACGCACATTTGACAAGATGAACTTAAATTTGGAAGGATAGAATTTAAGACTATAATACGACAACAGGTCTGCACACTGCTTCATCATAAAACAATGAAGTAACTCACCTTTGTTACATGCTGGGTACTAAGACACCTCCCCCTCCAAAAGCATCTGATGACAAAACTGAAATTATGGTAATTGTAAGAGTTACAATTTTTTTCTAGAAATGTATTCAGCAATCCAACAAAAATTGATTAAGCACCAATAATATGCAAACACTTCCTGATCTTGGTAATTCTCCAGAACACAAAGCTAATAGTTGACCCTCTTACAGCTCTATTTGCAGGTCTTTCAAATAAAGAAAGGAGTACAAATTCAGAGCATGCACAATTAACATGACTATGTGTCCTCAGGCCCAAGCTATAGCCAGTAGCCTCCAAACTCCCGCTTTCTGCACTTCTCTTTGTGAAAGCAAAACTCTCCTCTTTGAGTCCATGTCTGGTTCTGCCCAAGCTGAGGAGGCGGGGGAGGCGGGGAAGGGGGGCAGAGAGCTCAGTGCCCAGACTGCTTAGGTGGGCTGATGCACCCCAACAATCCACTGTTCCTACCTCACCTGCTGCTTTGGAGACCCCTTTGCCAGTGTGTCTTTTTAATCCTTAAGTGATTCCAAATTTACATCCAGAATTGAGGAGTAATGATAAAAGACAGACTGTCGCCCTCACACCCCTGTAGAGAGCCAGGTGAACCTAAAAAGAGGTCCAATGTGAAAAAAGATTGCACAATTGTTTTAGTTTCTCTTAAGTTTTGCTTCTATAGCTTTACCTGATTTGGGCATTTTGTGAGTTCAAGAATGCACTCTAGAGCCAAACTGTAATGCCCAAAACGCAGTATCCTCATCGGCCAGAGACCCCCAGGGAGACAGAGGCACGCATGCAAAGGCAAAGGGCTTTATTGCGGGCTTATAAACTCAGGCCCCCAGACTTCACCAGCGCGGTCCGTGCTGAGAGCCCGGACAAGGGCTGAGTAGGGATATACGGGTTTGGGGAGGGGGAGTTACAGGAAATTGTGACACAGGTACAGTGATCCAGTCATTATTGTACAACAGCATTGGCAGCACCTGTAACCATACATTTTGTTTAGAGCGTTCGTTACTTTTGGCGGGACCCAATCACAATATTTAGAGTAGTTTTGAAATCAACCAATTACAGAGTGGGTCCAGGTCTTGTTCGGCAACTAACGGGTTAACTTTAACATTAGGTAACAGGGTCCTATCTAAAGTTCCTATCTGCAGGCCTCACCTTAAGGAATGTGGGGAGAGGTAGCTGGCCTTTCCTGATTGGATACCGCAAGGTGGTCTCTCCTACTCTAGGCAATGTGTAACTGCCTGATAGTTTTGGGGAAACTGAAACTTAGGCCTTCTAGTTCAGAGGGGAAGCTTAAAGCCTGTCATGGCGTCTGTTTGGTTCAGACTCATGTTCTTACAAAATGAGTATAATCTTTTTTTGCTTTTATTTTCCTCTTATGCAAGTTGTTAAGATTTGACTGTCTTAGCTAAAGTTTAATTCATATAATATCTTTATTTCAGACATCTTGATTTTGTGCCAATTAATTACAGGTCATTTGCTAGCAGAGCAGGTAATGCAAACTGCAGATAACTATGAACTCAAGTTAAATGAAAGCCTTCATCTTCCCGAGACCCTTTTCATATGGCCTGCCGCCAGCCACCCCATGCACTGATTCTCAAGTGCGAGGGAACATCAGCCTCACTGAGGAATTATTAGAAACCAGATTGCTGGGTCTGATCTTCAGAGTTCCTGATTGAGGAGGCCTGGGTAGGAACCTGAGCATTTGCATCTCTAATTAAAGTTCTTAGGTGATGCTGACACTTTTGGCATAAGGAGAAAACAAATCAGAAATGAGAAAAACATTTAATTCTCCCTGGTGCAAAGAAAAAAGAAAGAGAGCAGTTACTTTAGAAACTCTACCATGTGCTCTCTTTCTCTGCCTCCTGAAACGTGCAGGAGCCTCTTTAAAGGCTAAGGAGGCCCTTTGCTCACTTAACAATCCAGGAATTCCCTTTGAAATGGGACCTGGAGCCATCACTTTGAAGTGTAATCATCGGGAAGAAGGCGCAGGCACCCATATGACCCCGTTTGCTGGGAGAATCAGAGGCTAACTTCAGAAGGTACCTGGATCCAAATGACAAACCTACTTTCTGTCAAAACATTGAGAAATGTATTCTTCCTGTTTAGGAAGGCGGTCAGGCTTCTTACTTGAGAATTAGTTACCCTTTGTCTTGAGAACATGGTTGTGATGGGCTCATCTGCCTGCCTAAAAAATAGATGGGATTTTTTCCTGCCTTTGCTATTTGTAATGGCTTTCCTGTGATCCACATTCTGGTTCAATGTTTACTCAATAATAAAACTGTTTTCTTTCCCTTCTACCTATAAGGAGAGTTTTTCTATGTTAACAAGAGATTTTGTTTTTAATTACATTTCCCTGACATTGGTCAGGGAACCACTGCACAATATGAACTTAAATGTATAACTTTAAATTTCTCTCTAGAATTTTATCTTGTTGCGGCTTCTGGGTGGCTCAATCGGTTGAGCATCGGACTACAGCTCAGGTTATGATCTCATGGTTCGTGAGTTCGAGCCCCATGTCCAGTCTGCGCTGTCAGTGCAGAACCGGCATGGGATTCTCTCTCCCCCTCTCCCTGCCCCTCACTCATGCACTCTCTCTTTCTTACTCTCTCTCTCTCAAATATAAATAAACTTTGAAAAAAATAAAGAATAAAATAGAAATCAAATTTATAAATGAAGTTCTTCACAAAACAGTGGAAAGTGTTAAAACTTTTTTAAAATAAGAATTTTACCTTGTTAATTTTCACCCTGTTCTTATAGCCTGTTGATGTCTTTTTGAATCTTTGAATTTGGAACCTATGATCCTCCATACTTCATATGATGTACAAAAGTGATCAATTTGTTTTACGTTTTCGGTGCCATTCGTAAGTTCTGAAGAGAGAGGCAGCAAGCCCTGTCACATGCAGTGCTCACATTAGTAGTCCTCAGACAATTATATGTCATATAATGTGTAGGTCCTGAAGACACAACTATGAAGGGACAGTCCTGGCTCTCGAGGAGCTTACAGCGAGGAAGACAGACAGGCCGTTCTAAGGCAGGACTGGAGCAGGGATGTGGGAAGAGTGTGTCTGTAACAGCACAAAGTGGGGCCCCCAACCTCAGCCTTGGAGGGTCTTACGGACTAAATGTGTGTGTTCCTCCAAAATTTTGTAAGTTGAAATCCTAACCCCCAATGTGCTGGTATTAGGAGACAATTAGGCCATGGGGCAGAGCCCTCGTGAATGGGCACAGTATCTTGCTTCCTGTCTCTATTCCGTAAGCATACTACACAGAGAGCCACTACAAACCAGGACACAGGCCCTCATAAGACACAGGATCTGCTGGCATCTTGATCTTGACTTCCAGCCTCCAGAGCTGTGAGAAATAAATGCATCTTCTCTAAGCCACCCAGTCGATGGCATTTGGTACAGTAACTGGAGCCGACTAAGATAGGGACTCAGAGGTGGCTTCCGAAGATGGATGCCAAAGCTGATATGGGAAGAATGAGTAGGAAGGAGGGAAAAACGGAAAGAACATCTAAGCAAAGGACTAGTATTTCCAGAACCCAGAGGTATGAGAATGGGATACATTTAGGGGAACTGTAGGGAGTTCAACAAAGCTGGGGGGTGATTAGGGGCCCTATGGGAGAATAGGCAGAGGCCAGATTGCTACACTTAGGAACAGTGTCAAACACCTGCAAATCCATCTAATGTTTCTCCATTTTATCCATGTGCACACCTTATGATTTGGTCAAATTACTTAAAGTTGAGATATACTAAGCATCTATCTTTGGCCAAGGCAAATCTAACGGCCAAGCCTAAGGTTAAGGTTGGGGGGCAGAGTCAGAGGTGTGCTGGAGCCACTTCTTAGCAGCTCATAAGAGGCTATTGCTACATTTCTCAGGACTTTGGCAAGCCAGACTTTAAATACAGCCAATATTTAAAATTAAATGATTACAGCTAAATTGCATTGACAATGATAATAAAAACTCAAAATGTATGACTGCTCGGTTACTTTACTACATTTTACCGCTCTCTGTATTCCCGTTTGCATTTACTGTGTCTTCTGGAAGTACAGCGTGTTTCAGTTGTCACCGGGGACTTGAAACCAGCTGTTGTTAAACCGACAAACACTACAAATCAGTGGTTGAGTTACTGTTGTGTTGATTGCCTCGCTTGAGAAAGTGATAGAGAACATAATAATGCAGATTAAATTTTAAAGTGTATTAAGTCTGTAGCTAATATATTGTGAATACCAAAAGAAATTACAGAAATATTCTCCCAATATTTGGAAATTTACCCAGTTCCACAAAGATGTCACCTCACTAACAAATAGTTGAAGTTGCAACTTCATTGTTTTATTGTTTCACATTCCTTTCACTCATTAACAGTGAAAATATCAACCAACATTTATGTTGGAACTACACTTGTTCATCAATTACAACCATGGGTTTAGCTACAGAAATGAGAGTTTAGGAAAAATCAAAGCATTCTGTAAGACTCAATGGCTAAAAATAAATTGCAATAAGGAGTGTTGTATATTTTATCATTATTTGCCAATTATGTGCTACACATCCTTTATTTCATTAAAATTTATAATACAATATGCGTGTACATTTTGCATAGGGGAAGGAGTAATAAATTGAGGCCACTGACCCAGTTAAAGTACCCCAAGCCCAGTCCTGTCCTGAGTACTCTCCATCAAGCAACTGCCAGCCAACAGGACCAGGTTCTGCCTATTGTCTCAAAATGTCTCAAGATTGCCACCAGATTTTGGAGATCTGGGGTGTTGAGAGAAGGGGAAGAAGAGACTAGACAGAGCTTAGATTTCAGGACATAAAACTCCAGTCTTCAGGCTTAAAAATTATCTAAAACATTATCCCTGGTTACTAATACAGTTGGAACTAACTAAACGCAAATAGATCAAAAGACTATCACATTTTCTTATGTTTATTTATTTTTGAGGGGGGCAAAGGGGGCAGAAGAAGAGGGAGACATGGAATTTGAAGCAGGCTCCAGGCTCTGAGCTGTCAGCACAGAGCCTCATGTGGGGCTCGAATTCACGAACTGTGAGATCATGACCTGAGCTAAGGTCAGACACTTAACCAACTGAGACACCCAGGTGCCCCATAAAATTATCAAATTTTAAAGAAATGGTTTTGCAAGAGAAATTTTGACCCTGGCCTGTGACCATTCAAACTCTTAAAAAAAAAAAAAAAAAAAAAAAGATATCCCTGGGTCAGAAAACCCACACCAGCATGAGAAAACTTCCATAACTACAAACACCACAAAGGGTCCCTGCCCTAGTGCTGACTTCATATGCAGCCATGGAGGATGATGGCTGTCCCAGAAAGCAGAGATAGGGACCTAAAAGGACAATGGCCAAGAGAGTTAAGCCAGGGATTACCAAATGAGCTAAGCAGAGAATCCACTCCTTTACAAGGAGAGAGTGCTCACCTTCCGTTCAGACGTACTTGATCATTGATATGACCAGTGACCAAGGCCAGTTTCTCCGCCTCCCCTTCCCAAATGGGAATTTTTACTGTGGTATCTTGGTTGCATATCCAGGTGTATCATTTAATATATATGCTTCATACGGGAAGAAGCAACATGTAACATAAAGGAAGGGATTGCATAAGATGCAGAGAGCCTGGACTTGGAGCAGGATGCAGGAACTCAGAAAGATTTTGAAGTTGTCTCCCTGGGCTAAGGAGTGAATTTTTTCTGTGAATATATGTTCTTGATTTGTCTTGGATCTTTAGTTCTGGGGGAAGTCAACTGCCACACCAGAACACTGAAGCAGTGTTTCCCACATGGGGAAAAAAGTGTTCACAGACATTCATGTAGCTAAAGAAATATTCACAGCCATGGTCAATATTCATTCTTTCTTCCTTAGCAAGAAAACTCCCGATTTTTCAGCTGAGCATATGGCCACCTGCCAAAAAACACTACATTCACAGTACCCTATAAATCATTTGCATGTTGATTATTAAAAAATTTTTTTTTACATTTATTTATTTATTTTTGGAAGACAGAGAAACAGAGTGCAAGCAAGGGAGGAGCAGAGAGAGAGGGAAACACAGAATCCAAAGCAGGCTCCAGGCTCTGAGCTGTCAGCACAGAGCCCAACATAGGGCTCAAACCCACAAACCACGAGACAATGACTTGAGCTGAAGTTGGACACTTAACCAACCGAGCCATCTAGGTGCCCCATAACGTAGGTATAGAAGTGTAACTAAGTGCTGAGCATTGAGATGGGAAGCAGTATTGTAGCTTCCAGAAACCCTTCTAAAATGGCTGCTGGCAGACTTTTCTCCTTTCCTTTGTCCTGCTGCCTGGATTTCGTTATGATAAATGGAACCCTAACAGGTATCTCGGGACCATAAGGATGAGGATCATAACCTGGGGATGGGAGAGTCCAGGTCTGTAAGGACAAAGGCACCACCTTACCAGCCTTGGGCTGCCTGCCTTCAAACATTTTTAACAACATGATAGAAATAAGCATCTACCGTTGTTTAAGCTCCTGCTAATTTGTACTTTCCTGTTACTATAGTCCAAATCAATTCTAACTGATACCAGAAATAGATCAGAAATTGTGTGTGTGTTGGTGATGGGTAAGTGAGGAGATGAAGTTTGAAAGGGGCAAAGGGGTTGAATTGGTGAGGAGGGAATAGAATTCAGATAGAGAAGATACATTGAGGGAATTTAAAAATATGCTCCTGGGGTCGCCTGGGTGGCTCAGTTGGTTGAGCATCTGACTTCAGCTCAGGTCATGATCTCACCATTCGTGGGCTCGAGCCCTGAGTCAGGCTCTGTGCTGACAGCTAGCTCAGAGCCTGGAGCCTGCTTCAGATTCTGGGTCTCCCTCTCTCTGTGTCCCTCCCTTGTTCATGCTCTATCTGTCTCTGTCTCTCAAAAAAATATATGTAAAAAATATATATAATATATATACATATATATATATGCTCCCCAGGGGTGCCTGAGTGGTTCAGTCGGTTAAGTGCCAGACTCGGTTTCTGCTCAAGTCATGATCTCATGGTTTATGAGTTCAAGGCCCATGTCTCGCCAGTGAAGAATCTCTTGGGATTCTCTCTCTCTCACTCTCTGCCTCTTCCCACTTCTCTCTCTCTCAAAAGATATAAATAAACTTTAAAAATAAAAATATGACCCAAATTCTTTGATTCTCTCCTTTTCAAAAGGTGTTTAGTTCTCCTTCCCATATTTGTGGGCCAGATTTGCTTCTAATAAATAGATTGTGTCTGAAATAATGGTACATGGATTCTAAGATTAACTTATGAAAGGTATTCTGGCTTTCATGTTGATCTCTCATGGATTCTTAGCTCCAGGCAAAGTCTGATGCCATAGAGAGAGAACATTCAAGAAGCCTGAGAAGTCCACGTGGTAAGGAACCGAGGTCTTGGACACTCAGCATAAACTTGCCATGAGAAAGAGCCGTCTTGGTGACAGATGGCCAGCCCGGTCAAGTCCTCAGATAACTGCAGCCCTAGCCAACATTTTGACTGCAACCTCATGAAACACCCTGAGCCAGAAGTGGCTAGCAAAGCTGCATCTGCATTTCTGACCCACAGAAACTGGGCAATCATACATTCATTTTTAAGCCACAGTATGTAGCAATAGATAACTATGCATACACTATCAAGCTGATACATTATTGGTGGAGAAAATAGGATGGGAA
Source organism: Suricata suricatta (assembly GCF_006229205.1). Taxonomy (NCBI): domain Eukaryota; kingdom Metazoa; phylum Chordata; class Mammalia; order Carnivora; family Herpestidae; genus Suricata; species Suricata suricatta. The sequence goes on from NC_043713.1 coordinate 53,443,276, forward strand.
GGTGTTCGCCAGTCCGGGACATGCCATCTGAGCTCTGACTTAATGCTAAGTTACTGCATATGACAGAGGAAGAGGGAGCAATTTTAGTCATGCTGAGCCAATCCAAATATGTTTGGTTGGGGTTCAAGGTGTGAGCCAACTTTTCCTTCCAGGGTCCTTACTGTTGAAGCATACGCAATAGGGCAGACTGTGGGATGGAAATAAGGCAGCATCATTGATTAATTCCTAGGGAAACACGCAATAATGTAGGCTTCTGAGAGACTTGGAGGATACATGGGACTTCATACACCCTCTCCTCTGGAATTCAGGAAGCTGGGTCCTGAATTACAATAATCCAAGTGAGAAAAGAAAGGGCTTTGGCTACAGATCTGAGGTATGTTTTGGAGATAGAAATGACAGGCCTTATAGATAAATGTGTGGGAAGTGTTCCTTCACCTCTCCCCAGTTAGGAATATGGGAGTTTTTCTTTCCATTTTTCAACATCCCCTGTCTTGTTTCTCCCCAAGGGAGGAGAAGAGGATGAAGTGATTGGACACCCTTTTCCTGGTGGATGGGATGGAGAGACGGGCTTCCTGCACCCAGGCACAGCGGGTCCTCTGGGGCTTCTTGTCACTCTGCAGGATGTCCTGAATGCCAACAGCCTCCTAACTACCTCTAACTACCTCTAACCACTCCCTTCAGGTGCACTGTCCACATTAGCCATGATTACATCTTTTGTTTAATTTCCTCAAATAGTTGGGGCACCTGCGTGGCTCAGTCGGTTGAGTGTCCAACTTCGGCTCATGATCTCACAGTTCATGGGTTCGAGCCCCACGTTAGGCTCTGTGCTGACAGCTAGCTCAGAGCCTGGGGCCTGCTTACAATTCTGTGTGTATCCCTCTCTCTCTGCCCCTCCCCTGCTCATGATCTGTCTCTGTCTCTCAAAAATAAATAAATGTTAAAAAAAATTTTTTTAATAATAATTTCTTCAAATAGCTCATTTGATTTACCTGAAGAGATTTGAAAGTCTGGCCTACAAAAATGGACACAGTAGTCAGAAGTATCTCAGGCTCACCATTCATTTTGATGCAGGAGTGGCATTGCCATTTCTACAATGTAATATGACGTATGTCTCGCATTTCTCTTACTGGACTCTGTTGTTTGAAGCTAAGCCTTTGTCAAGCAACCATAAATATTTGCATCAAAACATATATATACAGCCATACAGAACCTCTGGTGTCTTAAAAATAGGAAAAGAATAAGTTGAGAGAGATATTTTCCATTTTTGAAAGGCCTATTCAAAATGAAACCAAAAAAACTCATTACAAGTTATGAAAAATGCATTGACTGACCTTTGAAGTTAATACAAGCTCAAAAAGAGCAGGATAATTAGAGAAGACAAGCAAACATCCCAAGAAAATATATGAAGCTTGACTAATGAGCATATTTAAAATAATGTATCTTCATGAGTTATGGATGATCTTATAATCCACGAATGCTGAGAAAAACTTAACGAGGAATGATTTGTAAAAGGTCATCAGAAGCAAGTAAGAACCCAACCAGCTCACTACTTATCTTGTAATTGATTAAAGTGCTAAGAAACAATGAGAAAAGAAAAAAAGGGGAGTAACAGAAAGGGGCCTGTACTTGTTTGAATAATGTCCCCCCAAAATTCATGTTCACCCAGAAACTCGGCATGTGATCTTCTATAGGAATAGGATCTTTGCAGATATAATTGTTACAGTGAAGGCATATTAAGGTGGGTCCGAAATCCAGTATGACTGGTGTCCTTATAAGAGGAGAGGACACAGAGAGAGACAGAAACACAGGGGAAGAAAGCCATATGACCACAGAGGCAGAGATTTAGTGATGGAGCTGCCAGCCAAAGAATTGCTACCAAAGAAGCCAAGGATTGTTAGCAAGCACCAGGAGCTAGCAGAAGGCATTGGGAACATTCTTTCCTAGAATCTCAGAGGGCACAGAGCCCTACTGGCTTCTCCATTTCAGACTTTCCTAACTCAAGTATTGAATTCAATGGTTATATTTGCCCAAATCTGTGAGTTACATATCTTTTAAGTCATAATAGGCCTATATTTAAATATTGATTCTATTTAACAAATATCCAATGATCCATTAGAACCTAAGAATGCTAATAGCTGGGATTAATAAAAAGGAGAAATGTATAAATTATAGACCTCAAGTAACTGCACCGGTCCTAACAGGTGAATACAAATAAATATATAAATAAATAAATGTGTATCCAAGGAACTTATTATAATAAAAGACAATAAATTACAAAATACTACACTAGGCTGTAGTTAAGGTCAAATAGAGAAGATACTAATTATAATGGCTACTAGGCTTAAAAAAGAGGATGGGCTGAAGTCACTGCACATACTTCCTGGGAATCAAGTAGCTTAGTGGTGGCATAAATAATATCTGAGATTTTGCAAAGTTGAATTAAAAAAAACTAAGAGGGGGTAAACGTATTTAAATACAACTCTCTTTTAGAGATCGATTGTAATAGGCTCTGGGTAACCGGGCATTGCTCAAACACTCTGCTTTGCTTTGCCTCATTTGCTCTCTATTTGTATCTTCTTGTGGAATTGTGACTCTCAGGGTGGTCAACTAGTGTGCAGTTAGGATGACTCCTGATTCAAGAATCAATCATTGTTAACTACGAATAACAAGAAGGAGTTATGACCATTAATAGTCTCAAAGATGTAGGTAGATTGGTAATAAGATATGAAAAGTGAAAACCGTGAGACAATTCTGAAGCATGTTATTTATGAGTATATGAGCTAATTTTTTGCTTCAAGTTAGTCATTCTTAATAACACTTCTGTAATTAACTCTCACTTAATGTAACAAAACATGGAAATTATATTATTTTAAGTTACTTACCATCAGTTAATGTTCAATTACCATTTACTGTAAAAGCCTATTATTCTAAATTTAAAAACCAACACTGTTCATATCCTTATACACAACTGATTAAAACTGGCAACCGAATGGTTGGGAAGCTACCCGATTGTTGACTTAAATTCTAATCAAGTGTACCTATCCTCAACTGTGTGGCCTTGTCATTTTTTAATTTTTATATTTTCATAATGCCATTAAAAATATCCTACTGTGGCGGTGCCTGGGCAGCTCAGTCAGTTAAGCATCCAACTCTTGATTTTGGCTCAGGTTATGATATCACAGTTGGTGAGTTCAAGCCCTGTGTCAGGCTCTGCTCTGACAGCACAGAGCGTGCTTGGGATTTTTGTTCTCTCTCTTTCTCTGTGCCCCTCCCCCACTTGCTCTCTCTCAAAATAAATAAATAAACTAAAACAATATCATACTGTATACCACCATTCATTTTAAAGTATGCAGATGAGCAGGATATTATTGTGAGCTTTATCTATATTCCAGAAGCTCATTAAATTTGCTTTTAAAGAGATAATGGGCATCCAATGTCCAGATCTTGATTTCTTATACTATTTTCCAATAAAAGGAACCAGAGTGAAATGGTTGCTTCTAGGGATGGAGCAGGGAATGTACAAGATGACACTGGGATCTTGCAGTACCAGAAAAATAAGAAAGTGTTCAAAACAATTAAAAAGATGGGCCTCTCAAAAGAACTTGGGAGCCATCCTGAAAAAATTCACAATAGTAAAAGCTGGAATAATCTGAACAATAAAATAGTGTAGTATTGGATTATACCCCACAGCATAAAATATTCATGAGCCCCACGACTGCCCTAGCTTGCTTCCTGGGGAGAATTTCCAGCGAGAGGGCAGGGAGGTGGAGCACAATCATAGCCTAGATGTGCGCGAGTTCAGAATCGGTGGAGACCCAGACAGCTGGTACTCACGGGACAGAGCAACAGAGAAGCACAAGTTCTGGACATCTGGAGAGGGATCCCCTCAGCTTTAGCTGAGTCTTGATCCACATGTGTGAGTGAGTAAACTATGGGGGTTAGGAAGGAGACCACCAGAAAGAACAAGAAGGGCAACCTGTCAATCTCACCAAGAGCCAGGGGTACTATGTATTCCCACGAGCCAGGGTGCAAGACCAATCACTTGGGACATCTAGGAAAGAGCACAGGGGACACTCTCACAGAGGGGCCACATTAGCCCTTTGTTGAACCTAACAAGGTATCAAATCAAGTCTTAAAGACACCAAACTATTCAAGTAAGTTAACTGCATCCCAGAAGGAAGCCCAAAACAATTTGAGAAATAAAAGTCCAGCATCCAACAAGGTAAATTCACAGTGTCTTCAATGTGATTTAAAAAAAAAATTACCAGCACAAGAAACAAGTGCCATGTGGAGAAAAAGAAGCCTGCATGCACTGTTGGTGAAAATGCAAACTGGTGCAGCCCCTGTGTAGAGGGCTCCTCAAAAAGTTAAAGATAGAACTACCCTACAATCCAGTCATTGCATTACTGGGCATTTATCCTTTCCAAAGAATACAAAAAAACTAATTTGAAAGTATACATGCACCCCTATGATTAATATATTGTTCACAATAGCCAAGATACAGAAACAGTCCAAGTGCCCATCGACTGATGAGGATAAAGGAGATGTGGTGTATATATACGATGGAATAAAAAGGGATGAAATCTTGCCATTTGCAACAACACAGATTAGCTAAAGAGTATAATGCAAAGTGAAATAAGTCAGAGAAAGACAAGTACTACATGATTTCACTCATATGTGGAATTTAAGAAACAAAACAAATTATCAAAGGGGGGAATAAAAGAGAGAGAAACAAGCCAAGAAACAGATTCAACTATAGAGAACAAACTGATGTACACCCAACGGGAGGCGAGGGGGCATGGGTAAAGTAGGTAAAGAGGTTAAGAGTACACTTGTGATGAACACTGAACAACGTACAGAACTGTTGAATCACTATACTGTGCACCTGAAACTAATATGACACTGTATGTTAACTATATTGGAATTAAAATAAAATATTTAATACAATTTAAAAAAATGACCAGTCATACAAAGAAGAAAATATGACTCATGACAAAGAGAAATGAAAAAAAAAAAAAACAAGACCAAGAAATGACACAGATGGTAGAATTAGTAAAACGAAACAAAAAAAAGTGGCGATGTCTAGTTTAGTTGATTCTGTGAATCATCTTAGCTTATTAGAAAAGATATCTTAGGTTATTTTAAAAGTTAAGATATCTTTGTTGTTATAGTGTCTACAGAGAAACACTCAATTTTTCCAAATACTTTTCTCTACCTTTTCCCCCCTGGCCTCCTCAGACCCTGCTATCAAGCTGTACTGTATAAAAACTTGTTTTCAAGGGTGCCTGGGGAGCTCAGTCATTTAGGCATCTGACTTCTGCTCAGGTCATAGTCTCACAGTTTATGGGTTCAAGCCCTGTGTTGGGCTCTATGCTGACAGCTCAGAGCATGGAGCCTGATTCAGATTGTGTCTCCCTCTCTCTCTGCCCCTCCACCACTCAAACACACGCTCGCGCTCGCTCTCTCTCTCTCGCTCTCACTCTCTCGCTCTCTCTCTGCCCTCCCTCTCAAAAATAAATAAACATTTTTTAAAAATGTTTAAAAAAAAAGAATTAGTAGACAAGGGTGTTAAAAACAACTATTATAAACGTATGTTCCAGACAGTGGAGGAAAGCATACTCATATAAGAAAACAAAAAGGAGCTATAAAAGACCCAAATTAGGGGTCACCTGAGAGGCTCAGTTAAGCATCTCTCAATTTTGGCTCACATCATGATCCCACCCTTTGTGAGATCAAGTCCCAAGTCAGGCTCTGTGCTGATAGTATGGAGCCTGGTTGGGATTTTCTCTCTCCCTCTCTCTCTGCCCATCCTCTGCTTGCAGGTGTGCACTCTCTCTCTCTCAAAACAAATAAATAAACATTAAAAAAAACAAATCAAACCTCTAGAGATGAAAAGGATAATGTCTGAGATAAAAATCAACCTGGATGTGGTTACCAACTACAGTAAAAAGTTTTAGAGAACTTGAGAACACAGTAAAAGAAACTACAGAAAATGAAACAAGGGAGGGGGGAACCTGAAAACCTGAGTGGATCTGTGAAACATCAAGCAGATTAACAAAAATGTATAATTGGAGTCCTAGAATCAGAGAAGAGAAATGGAGGAACAAAGAACTTGTGCCTGCATATATAAAGAACCATTAAAACTAAGACAAACAATGCAACCCAAAAAAAGAGCAACACATTGAGTAGACTGTCTAACAAAGAAAGAAGATTTAGAGATAGCCAAAAAGCACATGAATAGATGCTCAAAATCACTACTCATTAGGAAACTAATGCAAACTAAAACCACAAAGAGATACTACTATACATCTACTGGAATAGCTAAAATGAAAAATGCCAAGTGTCATCAAGGACTAGAGCAACTTAGCTGTTATGCAATGCTGACGGGAATTTTACATGTGCAACCACTTCAGAAAACAACCTGGTGGCTTCCTGCATGCACCCACCCGTCACCGCAGCCAGTCCACTCCTGCGTGATTAGACGAAAGAAGTGAAAGCACATAGTCACACAGAGACTTGTATATAAACATTCTTAGCAAGTGTATTTGCAATAAAACTTTTGGGAGTTACAGAAATGTGTGTTATCTTTTATGCAATGATAGTGCCATGTAATATCTATGTCAAAATTATGGGGCGCCTGGGTGGCTCAGTCGGTTAAGCCTCTGACTTCGGCTCAGGTCATGATCTCACGTTTGTGGGTTCGAGCCCCACATCAGGCTCTGTGCTGACAGCTAGGAGCCTGGAGCCTGCTTCCAATTCTGGTCTCCCTCGCTCTCTGCCCCTCCCCACTCATGTTCTATCTCTCTCTATCTAAAAAATAAATAAAAAACATTTATAAAAATATATATGTCAAAATTAATCAAATTGTACATATTAGTGCTATGGAGCTTATTGTATATCAAATATATTTCAAAAAACTAATAAAAATAATTATTGGGAATAAGCAGAAATTTGAAAGGCATAGAGAAAATAGTTCATTTACAATTTCTGAGAAAAAACCCAGCATGTTAGTCAGAATTATAAGATGGCCTTCTAGGTTTCTGCCCCCTGGTGCTCATGCCCTGCATCAATCCCATACTTTGGGTGTCAGTAGGATCAATGAATATGTTGGGATATCACTCTTAAAGTCAGGTTACATTCTGTGGGAACAGTGAAGAAATTCTGTATTTGCAATTAGGTCTCAAATCAGTTAACTTTGAGTCAATCAAAGGGATATTGTTTTGTTGGGCCTGACCTAATCAGGTGATCCATTTAAAAGAGGACCCATAGGTTAGAGACAAAAAGCAGCAGAGATACTCTCTTGTTGGCCTTGAAAGAGTAAACTATCATGTGGCAGGGAATAGCAGGCACCCTGTAGTTGCTGAGGGTCTTCAGTCCTATAACCGTAAGACCCAACTTCTTCCTATCACCACTGAGCTTGGAAGACAGTTTGGAGCCTTGGGTGATATCACAGCTCTAGCAGACACCTTCATTGCAGCCTGGTCAGATGGTGGGCAGAGAACCCAGGTAGGCTGTTCCCAGACTCCTAAGCCTTTGAAGTGGAGATAATAAATGTATGTTAACTTAAGCTGTGTAATTTGTTACACAGCAATAGGAAACTAACATACATGAAAACGGAAGAATGCAAATGATGACATAAATAATAACCTGGACATGAATGAATTACTGAATTGGAAGACAGTAATTCACCAGAATCTTGCTCACCGAGAAAGTTAAGCAAAGTAAGACCAAAACTTAAAAGAGCATTTGTGAAATATGAAGGATAGATTGAACAGCTAGTGTATGTGTGTGTGTGTGTTTAAGAGATATAAGTTGTATAAAAACAGAATGTAAAGACTAATAGACTAATGAAGAAGTAATATTTAGGAGATTCCGGATGTAATGTTCCTGAATTAAATAAAGATGAATCCTCCCATTAAATGTACACTACAGAGGTAAGTAAGAAAAAGAGTCCACACTAGAATATCAAGAATAAAAAGGAATTCTTAAAAATCTAAGAGATAAAAAACAAGTTCTCTTTAAATAAATGACAAGTAGACTAATTGTAGTAAACTTCCCATCAGTGCATCAGGTGACAGGACACACTTATTTTTTGTTGTTGTTTATTTATTTATTAATTTTGAGAGAGAGAGACAGAAAGTGTGAGTGGAGCAGGGACAGAGAGAGAGACACACAGAATCTGAAGCAGGCTCTGAGCTGTCAGCACAGAGCCCAACATGGGTCTTGAACCCATAAACCATGAGATCATGACCTGAGGAAGTTGGACACCTAAACGGACTCAGCCACCTATGTGCCCCAGGCAATTTAATTGTGTCTGCAAAGTGTTGAAGGAAATAACTTGGAATTTTATACCCTGCTAAACTGTTATTCCAAAGTTAAAACAAAGTGAAGACATTTCCAAAGATATAAAGATTAAGGATTGCTATTCACCGACCTCTCACTAAAAGAATTATTAAAAGATGATGTGTATGTATATAAAACAAATTAAGAGGAAAGGTCATGGATCAATAAACAATCATAAGAACAAAAATTGCTAAGTTATTTTGCTAAATTTAACTACTGACTATAAAAAAAGATAACTTGTATGTTTCTAAAAGGCAAGTTCAAAACTTTATTAAAAAATAACTATATGGGGGGTGCCTGGGTGGCTCAGTCGGTTAAGAAGCTGGCTTTGGCTCAGGTCATGATCTCATGGTTCATGAGTTCAAGCCTGGCATCGGGCTCTGCGCTGGCAGCTCAGAGCCTGAAGCCTGCTTCAGATTCTCTGTCTCCTTCTCTCTCTGCCCTTCTCCTGCTCATGCTCTGTCTCTCTGTCTCTTAATAATTAATAAACATTAAAAAATTTTTAAAAATAACTATATGGAAGAAGTATTCGATAAGTAGTTAGAATGAACTAAGATTTTTTTAAAAGTGTATTTATTTGAGAAAGACAGAGTGTGAGCAGGGGAGAGGCAAAGAGACAGGGAGAGAGAAAATCCCAGGAAGGCTCTGTAGGGTCACTGCAGAGCACAATGTGGAACTCAAACCCACAAAACCATGAGATCACAACCTAAGACAAAGTCAAGAGTTAGATGCTCAACCAACTGAGCCACTGGGGTGCCCCTAAACTAAGATTCTTACTACATTCAAGAACACAAGAGAGATTCCAAATAACTTTAGACTTTATTAGAAACTTCTAGATCTAAGCATGTATATGTTAAATGTTTAGTGGTAATCACTAAAAAATATGAATGAAAGCTATGGTTTCTTAAATACTAGGAAAAAAGATGAACAGGGGTCAGTAGTGAGGACTTAAACAGAAAGTGAATAGGAGAAAAAAGATGAAATGAAAAAGCTGAATAAGAGAAGACTCAAAATTATAATAGAAAAGTATTAGGAATAATAAAATGCTAATTAAATTCACCAAAAAAAGATAAGTATTATCAGACTGGATTTCTTTTTTCTTTTTTTTTAGTGCTTATTTTTTGAGAAAGAGAGAGTATGTGTGTAAATGGGGGAGGAACAGAGAGAGAGGGAGACATAGAATCTGAAGCAGGTTCCAGGCTCCAAGCTGTCAGCACAGAGCCTGACGTGAGGCTTGAACGCACAAGCTGTGAGATCATGACCTGAGCTGAAGTTGACTGCTTAACCGACTGAGCCACCCAGGTGCCCCTGGATTTCTTTTTTAAATTTAGTTATATGATGATAGGAGTCACAGCTAAACACATTACTCAGAAGATTAAAAATAAAGAGATGAAGATAAGTATCTTAGGTATATAACAACTGAAAAAAAATTAATTAGAAAATGATCATTTCATAAAAATAATTTAAGCAAAAATACATTAAGAAAACAGAAATATTATATAGCAATTAAGAAAAACGTCCCAAAAAGATACAATCTTAAACTTCAATAATCATAAACTTAATGAACCTAACAATATAGTATAAAAATACACAGTACAATGAACAAAGTATGATGAGATATTAAACCAGAAAGACAGTAGCATTTTTCACACACAATCATTAGAAACTAATATATGGGGTTATAAACATTTTAGCATTCACCTAAAGTATGTGAAAAGCAAACTGTAAAATCATTATCTAAAAGATGCATTTACAAACCCTCCTAGAAACCCTCAATGTGGGCACCTGGCTGGCTCTGTCGGTAGAGCATGAGGCCTTGATCTCAGAGTCATGAGTTCAAGCCCTACACTGGACCCAGAACTTACTTAAAATTGAAATAATAAATAAGTAAATAAAACATCATGCAACAAATAGAGACTTTTTAAAAATTTCAAATGTACTAGGTCATAAGCAAATTTCAGTAAACTACAAAGTAAATTGCAAAGAACTAATATTGTACAGGCCACATTTTTTTAAACCACAGTGTAACTAAATTGAAATTTATTACAGTTTGGTGTCTTTTTTTTTTTTAAAGAGACAGAGAGCAAGTGGGGGAGGGGCAGAGAGCACAGGATTCAGAATCCCAGGCAGACTCTGCACGGCTGACACAGGGCTAACCCCACAAACTGTGAGATCGAGACCTGAGCCGAAGTCAAGAGTCAGATTTTTAACTGACTGAGCCACCCAGGTGCCCCATAATTTTTTTTTAAATTAGAACTTTAAATAACTCAGGGAGGGAATTACAATGTCAATTGTGAGAGATATTTAGAACTAAATAATAAAAACATTCATATCAAAACTTATTTAATTTTTAACTTACAAAATAAAAACAATAAAGATAAAAATAAGTGGGTTTTATATTACTGAAGAACCAAGAAAAAGATGGATAACAAATGTACAGGTATAGAATGAAGTTTTGAAAAATAAGAACAAAGATTAATGAAGTAGAAAATCAAGAAAAAGAATATAGCAACAAAAGTGAACAGGTTAAGAAATAGACAAGGTACTAGCAAGACTATCAGAAAAAGAAGACAACACAAATATACAATATAAAAATGTAAAATGGCTAGAGTGTCAAATTAAGTAGAGGTCTTTTTTAATCTATGAAAAGGGTACACATTACCCAACGACAAAAAATTTGAAGACATCTAAGAATCCATAACTTTAGAGAAAAATATAATTTCACAAATCCAAAAAGAAATAAACTTGAATAGATCTAGAATAATTTTTAAAAAACTGAAACAGCAATAAAACCTACCCCAAAAAAAGGACAAATATATAAATAAACACAAACAGGTCCAGGTAGTTTTTTTTCTTTCAGTTTCCAAATGGTAATTTTATCAGATTGTTTGAACATTAAATTTATCCTCATTTGCAATCCAAAATAGTTACCTGAAGTTTGCTCTGTGTGTGTGTGCGCGTGTGTTTATTTTATTGTGTATTTGTTTTTAAACTCTTTGGCACAATTTTCTGGGGGTGTTCAGACTGCCACGATGCAGGTCAGGAGAGACCTTTTCTTTTGAGCTGCCACTCCTGAGCACCTAAATTTTGGTTTGGGTTGTAACTTTCTGTTGATTTGAAGTTTGCATCTTTATTTCTAACAATCATATTTTAATTTTTTTCTAATCCTCTAACTCCAGAGTTTTCTTTTTCTCCCCCTTCTCTCCCCACTTCTACATTCACAGTTGAACCATATTATTAGGAAAGGCGCCTTGATGAAAAAAGATCAGGATATGGGAGCTCTGACCATTTGTCGGTGTTTTCCCTATTAGATAATTAAAAAAACAAAACAAAAAAACAAAACCTAGAGCGTCTTTCCTTTTATTTCTTTTTCTTTTTTTTTCTTTTTTACACATCTCTTGTGCTGCATCAGTAGACAGAACTTCAGTTAGTTTTATGAAATGCAACATCTAACCCCTTTTTTTGGGAAAAAGAAACTGCAATGCCTTGAAGCTGAGAATGTGGATACCGCCTCACTCACACACACTCATTCTCAGACCGTAAAGAAGCCCTCCCCCTCCTTTTAGCCGGCACACGTACAGCAGCGTGTGGCAAAGGTGGGCTTGAGCCCCAGGCTCCATCTTTCTTACCAGTAACAAAAGCCAGACTGCCTTTTACAACAAAGCACCACAGCTGAACCTGTTGTACCCAAGTTTGTAAAATCACCCCAAAACAAGCACCAGAGACTGCTAGGGAGACTGAGTCACGCCTGCAAAAGCAAAGGGCCTTTATTACAAGCTTAAGCTCGGGCTCACACCCTCCAGCCGACCAGCTGGCCACGTGGAGAGCGCCCCGAACAAAGGCAGGGCAGGGCCTTTTATGCCTTTGGGAGGGGGCGTTATAGGAAATGATGGCAGGTGTACAGTGATCCAATCCCTGTCCCCCATCAACACTGGCAGTTGTGGGAGCCAATCACAATAGTTGGAGCATTGACCAATCAGAGTGGGCCCAGGATGCCCCACGTGGGGCATGACTAGGCCCACCTCTAGAAAGGTCAAAGGTATCTGCCAGCCTCTCCCGATTGGGCACTGCAGGAGTTGTCCCTCCTTAAGGCGTGCAGTTTCAGGAGAAGCCGGCGCCTTCACCTTTAAGTCCAGGGGAAGGCTGGATCGGACCTGTGGCGGGCGGGGGACCCCCCCACCCCCCCCTTCCCCCCTCCCCCCCTCCCGTCGGCGACTGGTGGTCAGCGACCGGCTGCCGCGGGGCGCATTTCCACCATGGCGGTACCCTGCGACCAGCTCCAGGACGGCAGGATCAGACCTGGGTCCTTACAAACCCAGTCCCTCCTCCTCTTCCAAACCAGTCACTCCACTCCAAACGAACCAAAAGACAGAAAAGCTAGTTCTAGCCTGTCCTGGGAAGAGAGAACTTTCTTTTCTTTTTCCTAAGCAAGTAAATCCATTGTTTTTCTCTTTTCCAAGATGGCAGACGTTATGGTTTTCTACGAAGTCAGTGCTTACTTAGCTCACTAACAGCGCTGCTGTTGGCAGCAGCGGCTGCTACCGTGGCAGGATTTTCAATGTGTGTTTTCAAGCCGCATTCACCCATCCTCTCATTCCCAAACATTCAGCATCTGTGCACACGCCTCACTTCCGGGTTTTTCAAAAGATTGGAGGTTTCCAGTGGGGGTCTCAGGTTATCATCCCAATGGTAACAGATCAGGCTTGGTTCTTCAGTTTCCTCAGGTCTTTTGTTGCCCATATAGCAAGGGTTTTTGCTTTGTTAGTCTTCGGCAGGTAGTTTTATAGGTGAGTTTTACCAAAACTTTAAAAAACAGATATAGTCAATCTGACAACATAGTTTATAAGACATGAGGAAAAAAAGAGATGAAGCTACGCAACTTTATTTATGGGGATTAAATAGCTGGTAACAAAACAATTACCAACCCAAGAAAATAAGATGAGTGACCACATTCACGGACAACAGTGTGGGAGGAAGGGAAGGATGGAATCAGATTTCGGTTTGTAAACAAGAACTACAGTAAACCTTTAAAGGGAAAGAAACATCCGGAAATAGCAGACAATGGATTATACAGGATAGAGGGAAACTAAAAACAGAGAGATCATGTAAAACAAACAAACAAAAACTTGTAATAGTCCAAAGGACAAAAGATAAAAAAGATGAGCCAAGGCAAAAAAGTATGATGGGTTTCAGAGGAAATTTTGGAATGAAAATACTGGGCTTTTAGCAAAAGTAAATACAATATATTATGGGTGATAGTTACTTTATTTATTTAGAGCGAGAGTGAGAGAGAGAGAGTAGGGGAGGGGCAGAGAGGAACAGAGAATCCCAAGCAGGCTCCCCATTATCAGCACAGAGCCCAAGGCTGCCAGATCCAGGAGATCACAACCTGAGCCAAAACCAAGAGTCCAGCACTCAAGTGAGGCTCCCAAGTCCAGGGGCCCTCAAATCCCTTTTTAAAATTAAAACCAAAAATTACCACCTATCCTTGATAGGGTCAATTCTCTTTATTAGAATGTTACTTAAGCTATATAAAAATTCAAGCAACTATAAATCCTTATGCTTACACTTCTTAAGCAACTATTATAACTACAAATTAAATACAAAACAAATTTCACAACCAACAAAATTCAAATGAACAACAGGAGTGAAAACTGAATGATGATGTGTTTTCCTGAAAATAAATGACTCCTTCACAACATGAATGTGACACTGATTATCAATGGCACGGTCTTCCTGGTCTGATGCTTATAACCCAGTGCAAACTCATGGCTGTGGGCTACTGTCTAGAACAGTCACATGTTTCTGCCTCTATCAACTGAAATGTATGCCCACTCAGAGTCTGTCCTGTCACCCTATCCCCGCCCTGGACATTGTATGCTGTTGTGCTTCTTAAATTAAATATGCAATTTAATTAAATATTTTACAAACTGATAAATAATTATGACAAGAAAAAGGAAATTTACCTCTATAAAAATTATTTAGATGTTTAAAAAAATTGAACCACTGAGTTGTTATATTATGTGCTGTGGTCAAGCCCCTCCCTAAGGAATATGGTGGAGGCCTTCTCAGAACAAAAAAAAACCACCTAGAATGTGGTCCAATCCACTCTTGTACCCATGTGCAGAACTCTGACACAACTCTGTAACCTGGACTGCGTCCGGTCATACTATATGTCGCCATATATGGGAGACAAAAAAGTAGAAATTGCATAAAAGGCTATACCCCGCTATGCTTGGGATTCAGCCTTTTGGGGATCTTAGCCTACTGAGCCGGTGCCGGCAGGAATAAAACTGTATCCAGGAAAGAAGACCCTCGGTGTCCCGTCTCTCTATGCCATAATCCTGACATAGTATAGTTGAGACAAATATAAAGTTTGAGCCAAAAAAATTTGAGCCATAACTATTTTATAGGTTTTTTTTAATTTTGTGGTGTTTTTAAAATTTTTATTTTTAAAGTTATTTATTTATTTTGAGAGAGAGAGAGGGCATGCATATGAGTTGGGGAGGGGGCAGAGAGAGACAGAGAATCCCAAGCAGACTCCACACTGTCTGTCGGCAACAGAGCCTAATGTGGGGCTCAAATTCACACCATGAGATCATGACCTGAGCCCAAGTTTGACGCTTAACCAACTGAGCCACCCAGGCACCCCTGTTTCACAGTAGTTTTCCGTTCTCTATTTTAAAGAAACAATGGTATTATGGGTATAAATTATTTAAGACCTCGATTATGACAATCTAGTCATTGGACCCACAAGAAAGGTCTGAACGTTGTATCAAAATACAGATAAATAAATGTATGTTTAAGTGGTATACATCTAGAATATTAAGGTACATATCACTTTATCAATGGTTTTGATGACATTACCAAACTTTTATTTGTCAATATCATTTGCAAGAATATAATTCTTAGCTATTAAATATAACTTCACCCTGTTTTTATTATTCTGTGACAATACAAGTAGTAGCACTTCCTGGTGCCTGTGCATTCCTGAACACAAAAAAATGTGGGGCCGACATGTAACTGGTAGTTATTTCTTGCTCTAGGGTGGCCTTCCAAAAAGTACTATTACTTTTTTATTAGTTTAAATTTCTTGTGTGGAAAACAACTGGAGCCCAATGAATATATCAGTATGAGAAAGTCTTACAAAAGGTAAAGCTGGTCTTCAGGAAACCACTGGAAAGGTTATTTCAACATGTTTAAGTGACTTTCACAAGGTGTTAGAGTGACAAATAAAGCAATAGGCTGTAAGTGGATGATTTTTCTCTTTAAGGAAAAGGTTCCAGTTCTTTCTGGTTTCTTAGGCTTCATATTGAAAAACTGGTGTTATTCCATATCTCCTAAACCTGCTAATGTAGTGTTAAAAAAAACAAACTGTCAAACACAACTGGTAGAAGTATAAATGACACCATCTTCCTGAAATGCCATTTGGCAGTTGGTTACAAACCTTTCTAATTTTGACCCAAAAAGTCTACTTCTTAAGATCCATCCCAAGGATATATATTGTGCCCAGAGATATGTAGAAATATTTGGTCAGAATGGTGTGCTTTAGGGGCGCCTAGGTGGCTTAGTTGGCTAAGTGTTCATCTTCAGCTCAGGTTGTGATCTCACCATTTGTGAGTTCGAGCCATGTGTCAGGTTGTGTGCTGACAGCTCAGAGCCTGAAGCCTGCTTCAGATTCTGTCTCTCGCTACCCCTCCCCTGCTCATGGTTCTGTCTATCAAAAATAAATAAACATTAAAAAAAATTTTAAAGAATGGTGTACTCTATGTGCAGAAAGTTAAACATACAAAAAGAGTAAAAGTTAAGGCTTGAATAAGTAAATTATGGCACTATCCAAATAATGGAATTCTATGCAGAAATAAAAATCCTACCACACAACTGAAAATATTTGTTATATGCTGTTTAGTGAAAGAATCATGATTAAAACAGGATATACAGTATGATCTTATGTATATTTAAATACATGTATTTATATAGAAAAAAAAGTCTGGAAGGCATACACAGAAAGGCTAAGAAATTTATACAGCTGTAGGATTATCTAGGGAACACCACAATGGACAAACCAGACTGAATTCTAGTTATTCTGGAGTTCATAGTCCAGTGGAGAAATATGGAAAATAGACAATAGTAAATTCACAAAAGTAAGATATATAATGTAAGGCAGTGATCAGCACAGTGGGTAGTGAGTGCCAGAGGGAGGTAGGCAGGGCCGTCTATATAAAGTGGTCCAGGAAGGTTTCACTGGTAAGGTGACATCGGAGTAGTTCCCCAAAACCCCCAGGTTTTTGGAAGTGATGGAAGAGATGTTAAATTTTCTATATATATATATATATATAGAAAAAATTTCTAGCTGTTATATTTAGCACAAATGTAGTGGAGTAAGAGCAGAAATAGGAAGCCCAGAACAGCACTGTAATATCTTGGCAAGAGATAATGACCATTTAGAAGGTAGGCAGAATTTTGAAGTCTGGGCCAACAGGGGGTGCTGGCGGCTTGCATGCGGATTGGATGTAAGCTGCAAGAGTATAGCTTTTATACCTTCAGTGGGAAGGACAGAGGTGCCATTTAGTGAGACAGGAAAGATGTGGGGAACAGAGGTGAGGGCACGTCAGGAGTATGGTTTAGGATAGGTTATATTTGAGATGCCAACTAGAAATCAATATGGAGATCATTTATATTGAAGAACCTCCCTCCAAGAGCTCTCCCTCCCCCTCACTTGCCCTATGTGACATCCCCCTGCCCCCACCCATGCCCCTTTCATGAAATTGCAATTGTTTATCAACCTTATACCTCCACTAGGTTGTGAGGATGCTCACTGCATCTCTGGCCCCTGCTAGAGGACTTGGATTGTAACAAACACAGGTGCCTATAGAAGGAGGCTTAAGAAAGTAGAGAACTAGGGGCGCCTGGGTGGCTCAGTCGGTTAAGCCTCCAACTTTGGCTCAGGTCAGATCTCACATTCGTGGGTTCGAGCCCCGCGTCAGGCTCTGTGCTGATGGCTAGCTCAGAGCCTGGAGCCTGCTTCAGGTTCTGTGTCCTTCTGTCTCTGCCCCTTCCCCTCTCATGCTCTGTCTCTCTCTGTATCAAAAATAAATAAAACATTAAAAAAAAAAAAGAAAGTAGAGCACTAAAGCCAGTGAATGTCACCACAGACACACACGTTATTATTATTCAATAAGATAAATATCTTTCTGTATTTCATTTAGAAACATCTTGCTAAAATGTTTTTACCTGGGGATGAAAAAGATCAGTAACACTTTTATAACTTATTTGAGTCTCATGACAACCAAGTAACATAGCTGTGTGCTGATTTCTTTCCAAACGTTACAAACTAAAGACCTAAAACCTAAGTGCAGAATTTGAATGTTTTAAGGTTAATCTAGTTCAAAGAAAAGACATTAGAACTTCAGACTTACTGACTGACCCCAAAGGCTACTAGGCAGGCCTTGGTACATTTTGGCACATTCTAATTTAAGATCTTCTAATAACTCCCTTAAGAAATTTCATGTTGAAATTGTTGCTGGGACTTCTGATAGATGAACACAGGCATTTATTTACTTACTTTACCATGTCAAACTGCCACTAAATGACAGTAAAATAATTTTTTAAAAACATTCTCCAGATTGAGGTAAAAGAAGTGTCTGGATTGTGGGACACCAGAGCCAGCTGAAGGTGGGAATTTAAAAACAAGACTAGAGGGGCAATTGGGTGGCTCATTCAGGTAAGCGTCTGACTTCAGCTCAGATCATGATCTCATAGTTCTTGAGTTCAAGCCCCATGTCAGGCTCTGTGCTGACAGCTCAGAGCCTGGAGCCTGCTTTGGATTCTGTGTTACCTCTCTCTATGCCCCTCCCTACCTCAAAAATAAATAAACATAAAAAAATTTTAAAAACAAGACTAGCAGGAACTCATACATATTGAATGATGAGATTCTTCAGCCTTCATGGCCTGTAGATTCCTAGAACACTATCAGCTAAAACCTTCCTCCCAAACAGATGTGAGAATATGTTTTGCTATATCTGACCAACTCAAAAAGAAGGATCTAAAGATGTTGACATCAGAAGATAGCCAGCAAGCATCCCAGCGAGATCACCAGAGAGTGGAAGCCTCCCCAGTGGGCTCAGAGATTCCCAGCAGCTTTCAGAACCCAGTTTTAGAAATGAGGTGACAAAGAAATATTACCAGTCATCTGAGGAAAGTCACTAACATGAAAGAAACTAAGTCACACAAGCAAATGAATATAGGCAAAAAAAAAAAAACTTTGAGTAAATAAATGATTGATTCAGAGAGAAGAACATTAAAAAAAAACAAACCCAAAAAACCCTACCATTAGTATCTTCAGAAGTATAAAAGAAGAATTTGCAACCGTATGACAAGAACAGGATGCTATGAAAGGGACCAGGAGGGAGGCATTCAAAAACAAAACAAAGTATAATGAAATTAAGAATTATGATAGTCCACTGGACAAAGTTGAAACAATTTGGGTAACCAAATAATGTTAGCATTGGCATATTGCCCATAGAACAAACTGAATATTGATGAGCTCTGATATAAATGATTGAATAAATAAATAGTTGGGGGCAAAGCACATTTCTTCCTTATAAAAGAACTTCATTTAACATATCTAGAAAGAGTGAGTAAAACAAAAAAAAATCACTATTAGAACACCATGGTAATAACTACTACAGGCAATTTCCACCAAAGTTTGATGCTAAAATTAGTGACCTCAAGTTTGAGGAGAAATTGGATGTTTATATGTTCTCAAAGTACCATCACCATAATATTAACTATAAAGAGGAAACATAGTAAGTTTATAGCTGAGCATCTTTACAAGAACTAGATTACTTAAGCGAACAAGTTAAATGTCACCAGCAATAAAACACAGCAACATCAAGAACCTCCTGATATAATTCACAGAGAAAGGCACATCATTTCTGTGGTATTCTTGCCAAAGATGCACACCCTCAATGTAATCATGAGAAATTATCAGACAAACTCAAATTGAGACACATTCTACAAAAATAGCACACACGTACACTGCAAATGTGTCAAGGTCTTGAAAATCATGGAAAGAATGAGAAACCATCACAGATTAGAGAAGTTTAAGGAGATAGAACAAATAATTGCAATGTGATATCCCAGATTTGATCCATTAACAGAAAACAAAACAAAAAATACTACTGGTAAAACAACAAACTGGTGAAATCCAAAATTAAGTCTGTAGTTTGGTTAATGGAATTGTTCCAATATTAATTTCTTAGTTCTGATAATCATACTGTGGTAATGTAAGATGTTAACATTAGGGGAATATATGAGGTGAATGGAAACGGTTTTTGCAACATTTTTGTAAATCTAAAATTATTTCAAATAAAAAGCACTCTCTTAAACCTTAATATAAATGTTGAAAATATAAGGTTAAGAAAATCTCTCAGAAATTAGATCAAGGAAAGAAATGGTAAATATGGAAAAACAAGGATTTTAGAGGATTTGTTTAAGAAAACTGAAGAAAGAGAAAACAAAGATGAGGAAGTTGTAAATGAAATAATTCAAGAAAACTTTGCAAAACTTGAAGGACATAGTTTCCAGGTTAAAAGGACTTACCAGGAAACATCATAGTTCAGAACATGAGGATAAAGAGAAGATTCTTCAAGCTTTAAAGAGAGAAAAATATATAGGCTACACATAAGAAAAAAGAAATCAAATGGCTTCAGACTTCTCAAGATATATCCAAAATTTTGATTATAGATTATAAGTTTTTTTTATTTTTTTATTTTTTTAATGTTTTTTATTTTTGAGAGACAGAGAGAGACAGTGCGAGCAGGGGAGGGTCAGAGAGAGAGAGGGAGACACAGAATCTGAAGCAGGCTCCTGGCTCTGAGCTGTCAGCACAGAGCCCGATGCGGGGCTTGAACCCATGAACCGTGAGATCATGACCTGAGTCGAAGCTGGATGCTTAACCGCCACCCAGGCGCCCCTATAAGTTTTTAATATCTATATTTAGTCACATTTTTACGCTCGAAGCAGATGTGAGGTATCTGGAGCAGAAATCAAAAGTTGTTACTACTTACAGCAATAACTGCCTCAGCTCCCACACCCAATACCCTACAGGTCACATGATGAGAGCCAGATGTCACCCTGCACAGAGAAGGTCTGTCTGCAATTATGAATTTGGGAGCTTATAAAGGCCCTAAAATGGATCCACCTTTTGAGAGAAGCCTAGAAATCCTGATCCCTAGTCATTAATAATCCTTTGGAATGTAAATGACTGTGTCTGGGCTCTGCCAGTTCGTCCCCTTTCAAATGGACAGACATTGGGAGATAAAGCTCCAAGTCTTTCTGGAGTTATCTAGGCTATTCAATTACCCTTTAGGCTCCAAGACCAGTTTTTCAACCAACGTGCCATTAAAAGTTTGTTCAAAAAGCTCTGACTGTGCAGGAACATGAAATTATTCACTTCCTGACAGGTTATTTTCCAATCTAGAATTCTAGCCCGAGGGCAACCATCAATAAGAATGAAGGTGAAATGAATCTCAAAAAGCAAAAAGTTCACCTTCTGTTCACTCCTCACATTTCAGATGTGCTCCTCCACCAAAGCAAGAGTGTAAATCAAGAAAAGAGGACAACATGGCATGCAGGAATACTTTTTACAGTAAAATTTGCATTTCTTTTAGATGCATCTCTGAAGTTTTGAGGATGTCCCTACAAATAGGAGCAGGAAAGCCCACGCTTAGTTACTTCCTCTCATTTTTTCTGTGAACCTTTAAAAAATGTCTTCAAAAAAAGTAGGGCTAAATAGTTGTATTTCATCAAGTGTGGTTTTTATGATAGGAGAAAATATGATTCAGTAGGCAGAGAGGGAAAGATTAGGGCCCGATGTCCCTGGGTGGGGAAAAACACCTACTTTGGAACAATGCTGGGAGTGTCTGACCACAGCAAACCCCCTCAAGCATAAGGTTCCTCTTAAGAATGTAACAGACCTTACCAGGTCCCACTCAGGTTTCCCTCAGGAATTTGACAACAAACCTAGGTCCCCCTCATACAATGGGAAGGAGCCAATCGGGAAAGGACAACCCAGCACCTAGGGCTATCAAGCCAGTAAGGGTAGAACCTGAGAAGGAACGTAGGCTAGGGGGTGAGGAGGGGAGAGGGAAGGAGGGGGGAAGGGAAGGGAAACTTGCCTATAGTCCTCAGACATTCGCTTTCAAATGTTCCTTCTCTAAGGAGAGCTTTCCTTCTATTCTTTCTTGCTTCACACACACACACACACACACACACACACACACACACACACACACACACGTGGGGGAGGGACAGAGAGAGAGGAAGACGTAGAATCTGAAGCAGGCTCCAGGCTCTGAGCTGTCAGCACAGAGCCACATGCAGGGCTTCAACTCATAAACCGTGAGATCATGACCTGAGCTGAAGTCGGACACCCAAATGACTGAACCACCCAGGCGCCCCTCTATTCTTCCTTTCTAATCTTATACTCTAATAAACTTTTGCCTGCTACTCATTTTGTGTCCACGTCTTCATTCTTCAAAGCGGTGAGACAATGAATCCTGGGTGCTGAGGTAAAAAAAAAAAAAAAAAAAAAAAAAAATCCTGCAACAGTTTGAGCTGTTTCACTGGGAGTCTATGACAGTTTGTGTGAAGTCATTTACTTTCCCTTCATTTTGAAGGGAAACTTCAAACTGAGTACAAACTTAAGAAAATGGTCACCAGTTCTGAACACCCCTCTCTTATTCTCTCATTGTTATTAAGGAACCTGGATGTCTGATCACCTTTGGTGCCCATTTGGAGTTAAAAGGTAGGTAAATTTCAAACAATTACATTACAAATGCCTACAGGGTATTATCCCAGCTAATTAAATAATTACAATAGGCTTAAATCCTGAGATAACTTTAAAGACCATCTAATAATACAAGCCCCTTTTTTTTAAAATAGGGAGAGGATTCAGGAAGATCAAATCAGTTGCTCAAAGTTTGTACAGCCAATTTAAGGCTAAGACGACACTGAAATTTTGCTGATGGACTGAAAACAAGGATATTGTGTTTCCCATGCATAAGAATTTTCCATGGATTATTCATAAAATTCTCCCTTCATTAAATCTCATGTTACGGGGGCGTCTGTGTGGCTCAGCTAGGTAAGGGTATGACTTCGGCTCAGGTTATGATCTCATGGTTTGTGAGTTCAAGCCCCACTTCGGGCTCTGTGCTGACAGCTTGGAACCTAGAGCCTGCTTTGGATTCTGTGGCTCCCTCTCTCTCTGCCCCTTGCCCGCTCACACTCTGTCTCTCTCTCTCTTTCTCATAAAGAAACATTAAAAATTAAAAAAAAGAATCTCATGTTACAGATGAGGAAACTGAAACCTAGAAAGGTTCTATAACTTGTCCAAGGCCATGCAGTTTGTGGTGGAACCAGGATTCATACTCCACCAGTCTACACAGAGAGCCCACCCTCTAAATTACATACTGGATTATGTTACTCACATAAATAATCTCAAAAATTTTCAGCAGAGAAAAAGCTTCACAAAACTAGCTTCAGAGACTTTACTCAGAAGTGCAGAGCCCCAGGGGGCACCTGGGTGGGTCAGTCAGTTAAGTATCTGACTCTTGATTTTGGCTCAGGTCATGATCTCAGGGTTCCTAAGATTGAGCCCCACATCTGGCTCCAAGCAGACAGTGCAGGGCAGCTTGGGATTCTCTTCCTTTGCCCCTCTCCTGCCCTCACTCTCCCTCTCAAAATAAATAAATAAACTTAAAAAACCAAAAGAAAATAAAAAAGGAGTCTAGTGCCCCAACTAAAAATTCAGGTGCTGTACACAGATGGAGCAGAAACAATACTGGAACATAACTAGTAGATCATAGAGTAAAAGTATGAAACAACAAACTTTAGGAACTCAAGAATTCTAAATCCATGGGACACTTGGGTGACTCTGTTGGTTAAGCATCAGACTCTTGGTTTCAGCTCAAGTCATGACCTCACAGTTTGTGAGTTCAAGCTCCACACTGGGCTGTGCTGACCGTGCAGAGCCTGCTTGGGATTCTCTCTCTCTCTCTCTCTCTCTCGGTCCCTACCCTGCTCACATTCTCTCTCTCAAAATAAACAAACTTGAGGGGCCCCTGGGTGGCTCACCCAGTTAAGCGTCCAGCTTCAGCTCAAGTCATGATCTCATGGTTCGTGGGTTGGAGCCCTGCGTCGGGCTCTGTGCTGACAGCTAGCTCAGAGCTTGGAGCCTGCTTCAGACTCTATCTTCCTCTCTCTCTGACCCTCCTCTGTTCATGCTGCCTCTTTCTGTCTCTCAAAAATAAATTTTAGGGGTGCCTGGGTGGCTCAGTCTGTTGAGCGTCTGGCTTCAGCTCAGATCATGATTTCGTGTTCATGGGTTCAAGCCCTGCATCGGGCTCTGGGCTGACAGTTAGCTCAGAGCCTGGAACCTGTCTTCAGATTCTGTGTCTCCCTCTCTCTCTGACCCTTCCCTGTTCATGCTCTCTCTCTCTCTCTCTGTCTTTCTCTCTCAAAAACAATTAAAAAAACATTTAAAAATAAATTTAAAAAAAAAAAATAAACTTGAAAAAAATGAAAACTCTGATTATGAGTTTTAAATCCAATCTTTCAAATCTTACTCTTTTATATTAGGAAGTTTTAGAAAGAGCCAAAGTTTTATATAAATGAAATAGACCCTGTATATATAGTTATTCTATTTCAGGCTACTTGCAGTTCTGGGATTAATCTCTCTGCAGTCTGCACAAAGTTCGATTTAAGTCTATTTTATTTTTGCATATAAAATGAGAAGATATTTACCTCTTAATATTGTGAATTAATTACTGTAAACTACAAAGCTATCTGTAGATGTCAATTAATAACTGATAACTCATACTTAGCATATGGTCTAGCTCAACTCAATCACCAAAATTAAATTTTCTCTGCATCACTTAAAAAAATAAGAAAACTCTTACGATCTCATAATTCACAGAAGTGAGTTTGGGAAAACAATAATAAATTATATAGCACCTAAAATTAATTCATCCCTACCATTTTTCACTCCTCTCTTCGCAAGCCCACATTTTACTCTAGGACATCCAGACTATTAAACACAATCTTGTTGGCACTGATCAGGCCAACTTCTCCCATAACTTTCCAGTCTGATTAATACTTCCTGTTTCTTATTGGCTGAACGATTGTGGGAAGAATCCAACAGCTAAAGCATTTAAAATTTTCAGAGAAACAGCACTCACACACCTACCCATCATTTACATTTAATTATGTAGACAGCAGAAAAATGAAGTGTAATTCAGGTTCCCAACTATTAACCTTCTAACCATCTCTGCCACCCTGTTTAATATTTTAAATCTATTCTATCTGATCTTAAAACCCATTTTTAAGCTAAATCTCTTATCTATTGCTTATGGGAAAAAATGCGTTTATCTTTTGAAATAAGCAAGAGTGCACGATTTGTACTTTGGCTAAAGAAATTAAGAAAGATTACGCAACTAGCCCAAGATGGTGACAGCTTGAAAGCAGAGTTAGAATGTGAAGTCATACTTTCTAGAGCTTTTCAGAGAGTGGGGTGGAAACAGAGGCAGGCAGGATCTCTTAACACAGAGAACCATTTTTAGAGTTAACTTTTTTGGCACCAAACTGGAAGGCCTTTTCCTAGTGCGTCTGTCCAGCTCAGCAGATAATGGAACGTGCGTAGAAGGCCGATGGGCAGCTTTCTGCTGGGCTGCAAGGCATCCTTGACATTCTATCTGCAGTTTTCTGTTATTTGGGGGCAGCCTCTGGAACTGAAGCAAGGTAAAACAATGTTGGTTTAGTATTTGTTCCTTTGCATCATAAATGTCCTTGAGAAATCAAACTATTGGACTAATTTATTCTAGAAATCCAGGGCAGTTATCTGCATCAATGCCCTCTCTCTCCTCCAGCCACCTCCCTGACAGTGGACTGAAGCTAGTAAGGAGGTGCAGGGCCACATCTGGAGGCAGATGGACCTGATGTTCTGTTCTGACTCTAAAAACTTGACATTGACGGGATCTTTAACTTCTTTGAATCTCGGTGTCTTTGTCCGTAATACTGAGTACTTCAGAGAGGTCATAAGGCATACAAAGAGATTTTGTATAGAGGGCCTGATACCTGGTAAATATTCAACATATGTTAGGTTTTAATAAATTCCTGATTCTCTTGACCATCCATTGATGGAAGTTCAGAGTGAGATGTAGAAGCAAACAAGCAAAAAACCCAGCAGACCCATCAGAATCATAGAAAGAATCCATCTAAGCCTACTGCCCTCTGACCAAAACCAGAAAATGACTACATTCCAAGTAAGTTTAATAGATGTTTTTGTAGAACTCCATCAGAATGATAGGCTGTCTCATGGTGATTTGAAACCAACAGAAGAAATATCTTTTCTATTCTGGTTTTGATTAGCTTATTTGCTATCCTGCCCTTTGCACATTGTCATCCTTAACTTGGTGGCATGCTCTAAGGGAATGCCTACTGACTCCATTGTCATTCGGAGTTGTTACTGAACATATTCCATATTGCTCATGGAGCTCCCTCCACTACGACCTTCTGAGCTATTAATGTACTTGCTAAAAGCTGCTGGAAGCCAAGATTATTGTTCTTTTGTACTTCTAATTTTCTATCAGTACCCTTTCATGATACCAGGATCCTTTATTTTTAAGAAATACATCTTAGTCTCATATTACCATTCTTCGTTCCAAAATCACCAGTGAGATAAAATGAGAATCCTGCCATGGAAATGGTCATATTTAACACATATGTTTCCAGTATATATTTAAAAAAGTCCTTTGAGAGTGTTCCTTTTGGAAACCACACATTTCATGAGTATCTAAAACCCTGAATTACTCTGTGAAGTGTGTTCTAGGAACTGGATTAAAATACATACTACGGATTTTTTAAAAAACGCATTTTGTATTTGTGATCATTATTTGTAAATCTTTGTAACATTCTGTAAAACTCAGAAAGGCAATCCTTGAACCTGACCCCGAAGGGTGACCTCTGTGACGGGGGAACAGGGTCCATGCTCCTGCTGCAGTGCTTGGCACACACAAGGCATTCAATAAGCATTTGTTGACTGATATATTTTCATCTTACTCTGCAGAAAGAATTTTATGTAAGATTAATGGAAATACTCTCAAAAGAAGAACAAAGTGATTTAGTAAACTGGAATTCTGAAACTAAAAGAAAGACGAAGATTCTTGGGGTTATGTCTTTCAGAGACATCATGGGATTCCTACAGACTAGGAAGAGAAAGGTTGAGTGTTGTCTGAAATACACCCACTTTTAGAGAAGCAAATATAAATACATTTAAAAAAATCGATTTCAGATAGAGAGTATGCCCAAGCTCCACATTGGGCATCAAGCTTACTCAAAAATAAAATTAAAACAAAATAAGTGATTCCATATATCAAACACAGGAGCCAGCTCTCAAAATTGCAGTTCTGCCCCTGCCATCAAATATGCCCCCCCAGAAAGCAGGGAGCCGTCCAGAGGCCAAGGTTTACATTCGACTACAAACCAAAGATCCACCTAAATGATGGGAGATTATAAAACCAACGACAACTCTAAAATGAATTCAGGAGCATGTTCAGAACCAAGCCAGAAAGGGGCTGAAGCTTACAAAAGTGTGAAAATAAACAGTTTCTGGAGAACTTCCAATTTAGAAGACTAAGTGAGGTTTAGATCTACAGCTTGGAGCTAGAGATTACAGACCTGACAGGTGTCAGTCAAAGAGAACTTCAATTTTGCTTCTACTTCTCTACTGAGAATGCCTAAAAAGCAGTAGGGGCTAGGCTAAATACCTCATATTGGTTATCACTTGGAATCTTCACATGTGATATACTTCAGTTTTTTTAGTGTGTTTATATTTGCTTTTCTAAAATTGGGTGAATTTCGGACGACTCTCAACCTTTCCCTTCCTAGTCTATATTTATTCCAGGGTGATCTGTAGCTTTCTCCTCTAAAGACATAACCCCAAGAATATTGGTCTTCCTTTTAGATTCAGAACTCCAGTTTACTAAATAACTTTGCTCTTCTTTTGAGGATACTTCCATTAATCTCACATAAAAATCCTTTCTACAGAGTAAGATTAAAGTGTATCAGTATACCAGAAATCCCCATCACTATTTTAGAAATGACAAAATTAAAATAAGACTCAAGGCAGTTAAGAACTTGCCTAAATTTACACCATCTAATTTCTAAGCAGATCCAGGGTCCAATTCCAGCTTGCTTCCAAAAGTGTTTCCACTAAACCACATTTCCTTATCAGGATGAAACAATTTGCATGAATATTGTTAAAGGGGATTTTTCTTGAAAAGATCATGAAAATATACAACTGCTGAAATCTGTCATAACCCAGATAGGTTACATCTAGAAATCTTGACATAAAATTAGTATGGCGACCTCTAAAGAATCATGAATAATGGGTGATGTGCAAATGAATCCTCATTTTTTAAAAAAGAACACTGAAGACTGGGAAAGGAAGCACACTCTACTAGGCAGGGGCTGTTTCTCCTGCCTTGGTGTCTCCAAGATTCAGCCCAGGGCCTCACACACGACGCTCAATAGATGTTCAATATATGACACACTACCTTTACATATCTCGTGTTATCAAAAAGATGAAGTATTGAACTTATTTTGAATAGTTTAAGAGGCAGAAATCCCCAGTTTCAAGGGGGTATGCTACAACGAAGACTAAATTGAAGAAACAATGAGCCGTGAGGGCTGTCTCAAAATGGCAGCGTTATTACAAGGGACTGAAGATCACTGAAGTGCTCGTTGATTTAAATAGGAGAATGAAGCAGAATGAATGAAAGCCCTCACCTCTGTGATGGTTGTCAGTGGTCACCTTGCCTTGAGCCTGATGTCTTGTCTCCCATTCATGGCAGGGGGTGGGGGGTGGCATCGGAGAAAGGCAGGTAGATGTTAAAGGTAAAGTAAGAGTTCTCCATTCACTTCCCTGGAAGCCTCAACTCCTTACATTATACCAGTTCTGTAACACACTTACAGGGAAGGCTTTCATGGCTGCTCCGGGAACTAGTCACCACTAACAGCATTACTCTGGAAAATGAATTCCAGGTTCCCAGTGACTCCGTTACAGATATCCCTCACAACATAATCCACTGAACTGGGGACTGCATAAATGTGCATCATTCTCCTTCACCTCAATATTTTCTTCAGTAAAACAGTAGGAATTTGTTAGTATCTGGCTCACTTGATGGTAACTTCTGTGATTTCTAACAATTCCAAAATCACAAAGTTAATTAATAGGCAACAACCTAAAATTTAGACTTCCTAAAATTTTCTCAGTCATCGCCAATATACTGCAGCTTGGCATGAAAGTTAAAATCAAGTCTGTAGACAGTTTCTTTGTACAAACAGAAAAAAGTAACTGACTTTCAGATAATGTAAAGATGGTGACATTAACATTTCAAATTTCCTTTCCTCGCACATTGTAGATTCAGTGTCAGCGTATTACAGAATTAATGGCCTGTGACTGGAGGTCTAACGTGAAGGCTTCTCCACCTGGGGGACCCCTCAAGTTATGCTGGTGGGAGAGGTAGTCTGAAAGATCAGAGAACAGGAAAGGTTCCACATCGTGACTTTGCTGCCACCAAAACACAAAGAGAATAAATGCACGCTAAGAGACACAGACCCCTTAACCGGTGTTAGCCACAGTAAACCTCAAATACATTTCTCATGCAAAATAGGACAAATGATAGATATTTGCATAATACAAATCAAATGCCAAAAATTAAGTGCTTTCTTTTTTTGGGGTACCACTGAGACTATGTGGTTTCAACAAGGATCAATACCACGTGTTTAGCTTGCAACTGTAAAACCATAAAGAAGACAGAATAGAAAATGTGCTGTGGCAGAAAGGTGGATGCGTGAAATGTTGCTGTGAAAAAATGAAAACAGGAATGATAGAAGTATATTATCTTTTATATACAAAAATGAAGCGCCTAAAAATGATTTGCTGAAGTAGCTATCAACACAACGTTAAATTATTTTTCCTCTGCTTTGGTTAAAACAGCCAAGGAACGCCAATCAGCTCCCCTTCCTCTAACAGCATCTAAACACGTGACAGGACTGCTTTGAGGACAGAGTAAATGGCTTTTAAGAAAGAAAATTAAGTTAAATTTTAAACTAAACATTTTACCAATAAATAACTTTCTTCAAAAGGCAGTATCTTCATCCTATGATCTTAGGCACAATATATACAATCAATTTAAAAAATAAAATTTCTCCCACAACAGTAATTACAGGTGTTAATGCAACAAGTATGAAATGAAATGACTTTAATGTATCTTGAGAAAAAAAAACTTCTAGGAATCAAAAACAAATTTGAAAAATGACATTTTCCTAAAATTGTACATTCTAAATTAATTGACTAATACTTTATTACAGAACATAATTCAAACTATTTTGATATTTCAATATATTCCTAAAGAAATGGTTAAAAAAAAAGTTCTCGTACACCCAAATTGGAACAGCGTTTATAATTCCATTTATGGCTATGAAATGGCAATCAAATTCTACTTAAAACTGTAACCACCAATGATGAAATATACTTCAAAAAATAAACATTTGGTCTGATAGTCTTTAGTATTGGTTAAAAAAAGAGACTGATGTTTGCTGCTTATGACAGTTATTTTAATTCAATGTGCAAAAAAAAAAGTGCAGCTGTCTACTTTTACTTGAAATACATAAGACCAACACTTCTACACTATTTACACACTTAAAAGATTTTCAATTTATTAATTTAAGCAATATTACATCTCCTATAAATCACGTGCTGCAGAGAGCCCAACCGCTTGATGACATTCTCTTAAGTGGCACAAATATATGTGGAGAATGTATGTCCTAATTTTGACCCTAAATAAAAATAAAAAACCAATTTCAAAAATCAACTAAGCATTATTTTGATTTAGAAAATCTTGGAATTGTTGCAAACATGAAAACCTTGTCCCTGAGAGCCAGGTTCCTATCCCCCCTTTGCTATCCCTCAAATAACTGGTCTACCACACAAACCCCGTCTGCTGCTAAGTGACAATGCCCCAAAAGAGAGGAATAAGAAGAACTCAGCCCCCAGACAGCCATCCTCCCTGTGGATCTGCTCAGCCTGTGTTCGGGACTTTGTGACTTCATCTTTTGGGGTAAGTGCGGGCAATTGAAATGAAGAAACATTTTAGCAAAGCAACCGTTAATTGTCCACAAAAAAATAGTGACAGTGATATAAAATTAACAAACCAAATACAAATCTAATACCATTCTGCACTTCCAGAACTTGTGTTCATGTCCGCGCAGTGTTCTTGGTCAACCACCCACCAGTATTTTCTGCATCTACATGAAGTACTTTTATTGTTATTAAAAAGGCTGTTTTGACTGTTAAGTCACATATAATTGTGATGATCAGGAAATCAATGTACTCAATTATCACTCTGTGCAGTACACTTGCCAGCGCAGCAAGTGTCGAGAGGAATTACACATGGAAAAGAAGTCTCCCACTTGTGAACTTGACACAGGAGTTCTCAAATTAAAACCATAAAAAAGAGGGAGGGGGACTTACTGGCAACATTATTACCAGACACCAGACAGGGACAGTGAAACTGTTTGGTCAGAACCAAGGAACCTTATGTCCTTGCAAAGTTTTAAAAATACCCAACCAAGCACTGCCTTTAGTCCAGTGAGTACAATGCTCTGTAAGTTTCCACAAAACTACAGTGACTGGCGCCCACGTGTGGTGAACAATGCAGTGTCAGTCTCTGGGGCTCAGGCGAAGCGGGGTCCTGTCCCATCACCTCTAGCTACAGGCGATGGTTTCCAGCTGCTGCTCGGCCTCAGCGGCCATCGCTGCTGCCTGCAACTGTTCTGTCTCGCTCTGGATGGCACTGGGGGTCACCTGCTTCCTTTCACTGTGCATATTGTTCTCGTGCCTTTTCAGATCAGACGCCTTGGCAAACGCCTTGGTGCAAGAGCCACATACAAAGGGCTTTTCCCCTCTGTGTCGTCGTTCGTGGTCCTTGAGGTGGGACTTGTGTTTGAAGGCTTTGTCACACATGTGGCACGCAAATGGTCTCTCGTTACTGTGAACTCTCTCATGCTTCTTTAAGTCTGGGGCGCGGATAAATGATTTTCCGCACACCTCGCAACTGTAGGGCTTATAGCCCGTGTGGATTTTGAGGTGTTCTTTCAGGTGGGCCTGGGTGGTGAAACCTTTTGTGCACATTTCACAGACAAATGGCCTGTCTGCCGTGTGGAGTTTCTCATGCTTCCGCAACCTGCCCTCATCAGAGAAGGTTTTCCCGCACGCCTGGCAGGCAATCTGCTCCCGGTGGTGGCCATAGAGTAAGTACTCGAACTTCATGTCACTGGCAGCTGTTGTCCAGCCCGGGGTCTGTTCATCCTTCACTTCGCTCATTCCATCGTTAAATGTTAAGGCTTGTGGGGTCTGGGACCCCAAGTCTTTTGATTCCGGAGTCTCCATGGATTCGACTTCCTGGCCGTAGCAATTGACCTTCCGGACTTCCTCACTCCCCAGCTCTTTTAAGATTGCTTCCTGAACCCTGAGCGTTGTCGTCGGAGACTTGCCGTCCTCCTGACTCGGCGGGGTGCCTTCTACTGTGTCATCGGAAGGACTGTCATCCTGGTCCCCGATTTCTTCCACATCATCATCCTGAGTGTCAGCAGCATCTCCAATGGGGCGATTTATTTTGAGGCAGTACTTACTTTTTGATTGGCCGTTATTTTCATCAGGACTAGAGACGTCACGCTTCTGGGTACAGAGTTTATCCAAAAATCGGATACCAAGAATCTGACCTGATGACATCATTAGGTTAACATCTTCTTTTTTCACAGAAATCTTTGCTGTGTACATGTAGTTCAGGACCTCTTCGAATATATCAGAGCGAAGAAAATCTATTTCTATTACCGAAGAGCTATCCACCTCAAGCTTCTTGAAGAGCTTTTTAAAGTAGGTGCTGCAGGCGGCAAGAACACACCTGTGTGCACGGAATTTCACATCTTCCACCACAATGGCAATATCACAGAATTCTCCTTCCAGGCGTTGTTCGTTTAGTGTTTTCAGAAACAGAGTTTTATGATCATCGTCATTATATTTAATGGTTTCAGACATACTGATGAAAAACTCCTACAAAAAAATTTTCAAAAAGAAAGTTTGAGATTTATGACCAATGCTTTTCCACATACAAAACACAGGTGGGCTTTCATCTCCTGATCAATTTTTAGTAGCTTAGCAAGCAGTTTCCAAAAGTCAGTGTTAGAAGTGGCTCAAGAACAGGAGCACAAAAGACTGACCCTGGCTTGGGGACGCCCATGTTGTTAATTCTATTCACCTTCAGGTTAAGAAATATTTGCTTAGTAACAATAACCGCCACTTTTAGTAGGCACCTAATATATGCCAGGCACTGTTCCATGTGCTTTGCACGGCTTCCCAAATGTACTGATTCAATAACCTTATGACAAAGGCATTCCTACCCCCCTTTTTCACATGAGTTTAGAAACCTGTCCAATATTGTAGTTATGTACTAGAGAGCTGAGCAACCTACCTCTAAACTTGTGCTTCCTGACAACTAGAGGTAATGACAACAAACAACTTCAAGGTTTAAGAAAGAGGTCCGAGGCCAAGAGCCTCTACGCCTGTCATGTCTACTCGAATTCCATGGACAGAAGTGGAGAGTCCACGAGACAACTACCAGACTCCATGTTCTTCTTCCTTGACAGAAGAGAAGCCTCACTGCTGAACTAGAAAGGGACAGCATTGCCAAAGTATCCCACTTAGTGTCATCTTCTGTTTGTCTCCTCACCAGCCTTGGGCCACTTCTGAATGAGGGTTAAGGTTTACTATGACCCTAGACAATCAGATGGCGTTTGGGAAGACAGTGATAAGTGTCTTCATTCAATCTGGATGCCAATCTATCCACCATCCGGATGAAAGTGGCATCAAAATTGGATGTGCTTGGCAAGTGCTATGGGTATTTTATAAGCTAAAAAAAATCTGAACCAGCATGAGAGAAATTTGGCACAAAAGACCATTTTTAAAAGAAGTATCTTTTTAAAATACTGTGTTCTATATGATTTCTTTTTGTAACATTGTTTTCTTTTTATTTAACAAAGCATTCTGCTGGAAAAAACAGAAGGGCTAATGCATAATTGATATGTGTATGTATGTACTATACATATATGTTATATATTATATAAATTATATACACTGTATTTGTTAAAGCAAACACCAAACCATACTTTCAAGACTTAATATCCAAAGTTATAGTTACCATGAACAACTCAGGCTATTATCTTAATGCTTCAAACACCAAATTCTTCAGATCAGAATAACTCTGATCAGGGAAGCACCAGTCCTACAAGAGAAAAGGACAAACGAGAATAAGGTAGGACCTTCCTCTATCCCAAATTCTAAACAAGAATATTTTCAAGAATTGATTTAAAAAAATAAACTTTCCTTTCTCGTTCTGCCACTTGCACATGTACCCATTTTCAGGTTGGGAACAGAGAGGAGGGTGACTGGCAGCATCAGGTCCAGCTCTGAACAGATATGAATGAGAACAGATAAAGGCTGTGGCACTTGGGGCACGCAGGGCTGTACACTGGGATTAGAGGAATGGGTTGGAGAACCACTAAGGAAGTTCTAACAAAGCCCATGCCCGTATTTGCACAGAGATTGCTAGCTACACAGATACAGAAAAAGCCAGTAAGCATCCCCTACCCCCACCATTTCCTGCAGGATATGTAGCCCTCCATGTTTACCTCTAGGCTTATATAAACATATAGAGTGTACATTTTAAAACCAATATAAAGTTATAGAAGTGTCCACCCCCCACAGTTAACCTTGGAGAAGAGAGAATAGTAGCCGCTTACTTCTTCCCATGCTTCTATGTGATGTGCACCTACCGCTTAACCTACACCGGTCTTTATGGTTGTAATTGAGAAATCCAGGTGTGTTCACCTCTATCCCTACTGTGAGACTGAAAAAATTGTAGCTTTTTGGGAGCTTTTGGAAGTCCCAGAGGGACTCTATCCTGCAGACCAGTATTCTGAAAACCACCTTCCTCTATTGAACAGTGACCACACAAACTATGGTGTGTGGTAGGACCAAGGACTGAGTTGCAATATTCTTACACAAAAATTGTGCAATACCCAAACTTAGTGACCAACATTCTGAAACCCCTCAAAAGTTCCCTCTCCAGTAAAGTAAACACACCACTAAGTTCCCTAAAGTAGCAGGGGGTTTCTTATCTGCAGTGTGAGAGCTAGGCAACGTTACTTCTAAGGTTGCTTCCCACTCTGCCTGTCCCCTAGATGCACCTCGGCCTGCAGTCATCTCCAAGGGAAGGCATCCACGCAAAACCTTCCTACCCAGTCACTTTCCACTGTTTTAACTCTCCCTAGGGCTTGTGGGATGAAAGTGCATGGGACTAAGGAAGGAGTGGCCTTGCAGTACCCATGGCAACACACCACTGGGCTGAATAGGGGGAAGGAGGGGGGTGCAGTGTGATATTTGGCCCCCACTCTCTCTCAAGATAACCGTGGACCATTATTTTCTGCTAAGATTTCCAGTTGCGAAGCTGAGGTGAGTTAAACTGGAAGATAGCCGTTGCCAGCATCTGTGTAGGTGGAGGGAAAGACGTAGTAGCCTCAACTACACCTCCAGACAAACTGCCCCTTTACTGTGGTTCTCCAAACCGCGGGCGCGCTAGGCCGCCGTTACAGAGCCGGGGCTCCAGGAAAGTCAAACTTACATAAGCGGCGGCAGCCGCCTCCCCTACCCCAGAGCAGCCGCGACAATGGCGGCGGCACGACTTCCCGGTTGAAAGCTCGCAACTTTGGGATGGGGAGGAAGCAGGGAACCTAGCGCAAGACCCAAGAGGACTTCAGAGCCTCTCAGGCCTCGCTCCCCTTTCTTTGGGCCCGGGAGGTTGGGGTACGGGTAAGGCCTTTTGCATCCCTTCCTAAACAAAAGCTGCCTGCCTCGGAGCCGGGAGGTGAAAGGGCCACTTTCCCTTTCAAAATCGTAATCCAGCGCAGGCTGGGGGCCGCGGCTCCGCGC